>NW_019263126.1:0-18308 GCF_002742605.1 Olea europaea var. sylvestris
CGACTCTCCAAGTGTTCTAAATATGCAAGTGCTCATTCTTTCGAAAAATCACCAAAATCCCTCGTACGTCACGATGAAGTTGTGAGTTCATTCCAAAACAGTCGCTACATTTTCAAAAAGTACTTATGGGCCCAAAACGATCACCGTGTGCAAAAGTTACGGTCATTTCTTCGTACGTCGACTATCCAAGCGTTCCAAATATTCAAGTGCTCATTCTTTCAAAAAATGGCCGAAATCCCTCATACATCACGACAAAGCGGTGAGTTCAATCCAAAATGGTCGCTACACTTCAAAAAAGTACTTATGGGCCCATAAAGGTCAACGCGTGCAAAAGTTAAGCTCAATTCTTCTTACGCCGACTCTCCAAGCACTCCTAATATGCAAGTGCTCATTCTTTTGAAAAATGGCCAGAATCCCTCATACACCACGATGAAGTTATTACTTCAATCCGAAACGGTCGCTACATTTTTGAAAAGTACTTATGGGCCCAAAATGGACGCCGTTTGCAAAAGTTACGCACAATTCTTCGAACGCCGACAATCCGAGCATTCCAAATTTGAAAGTGCTCATTCTTTCGAAAAATGGCTGAAATCCCTCGTACGTCACGACGAAGTGGTGAGTTCAATCCGAAATGGTCGCTACATTTTCGAAAAGTACTTCAAGGCCCAAAACGGACACCGTGTACAAAAGCTACGCTCAATTCTTCGTACGCCGACTCTCCAAGCGTTCCAAATATGCAAGTGCTCATTCTTTTGAAAAATGGCCGAAATCCCTCATACATCATGACGAAGTGGTGAGTTCAATCCAAAACGATCGCTATATTTCAAAAAAGTACTTATGGGCCCAAAATGGACGCCGTTTGCAAAAGTTACACACAATTCTTCGAACGCCGACAATCCGAGCATTCCAAATTTGAAAGTGCTCATTCTTTCGAAAAATGGCTGAAATCCCTCGTACGTCACAACGAAGTGGTGAGTTCAATCCGAAATGGTCGTTACATTTTTGAAAAGTACTTCAGGGCCCAAAACGGACACCGTGTGAAAATGTTATGCTCAATTCATCGTACGCCGACTCTCCAAGCGTTCCAAATATGCAAGTGCTCATTCTTTTGAAAAATGGCCAAAATCCCTCATACATCATGACGAAGTGGTGAGTTCAATCCAAAACGGTCGCTACATTTCCAAAAAGTACTTATGGGCCCAAAAAGGACAACGCGTGCGAAAGTTACGCTCAATTCTTCTTACACCGACTCTCCAAGCGTTCCTAATATGCAAGTGCTCATTCTTTCGAAAAATGGCTGAAATCCCTCGTACGTCACGATGAAGTCATGACTTCAATCCAAAATGTTCTCTACATTTTTGCAAAGTACTTATGGGCCCAAAACGGACGTCGTTTGCAAAAGTTACGCTCAATTCTTCGAACGCCGCCTCTCCAAGCGTTCTAAATAGGCAACTGCTCATTCTTTTGAAAAATGGCCGAAATCCCTCTTACGTCACGACGAAGTGGTGAGTTAAATCCAAAACGGTCGCTACACTTCCAAAAAGTTCTTATGGGCCCAAAACGAACACCGTGGCAAAAGTTAAGCTCAATTCTTCGTCTGCCGACTCTCGAAGCGTTCCAAATATGCAAGTGCTCATTCTTTCGAAAAATTGTAAAAATCCCTTGTACGTCACGACGAAGTGGTGAGTTCAATCCACAACGGTCGCTATATTTCCAAAAAGTTCTTATGGGCCCAAAACGGACACCGTGTGCAAAAGTTACGCTCAATTCTTCGTCCGCCGACTCTTCAAGCGTTCAAAATATACAAGCGTTCATTCTTTCGAAAAATGGCCAAAATCCCTCGTACGTCACGACAAAGTGGTGAGTTCAATCCAAAACGGTCGCTACATTTCGAAAAAGTACTTATGGGCTGAAAACGGACACCGTGTGCAAAAGTTCGCTCAATTCTTCGTACGCTGACTATACAAGCGTTCAAAATATACAAGCGTTCATTCTTTCGAAAAATCGCCGAAATCCCTCATACGTCGCGATGAAGTTGTGAGTTCAATCCAAAACGGTCGCTACATTTCGAAAAAGTACTTATGGGCTGAAAACGGACACCGTGTGCAAAAGTTACGCTCAATTCTTCGTACGTCGACAATCCAAGCGTTCCAAATATGCAAGTGCTCGTTCTTTCGAAAAATGGTCGAAATCCCTCGTACGTCATGACGAAGTGGTGAGTTCAATCCAAAACGGTCGCTACATTTCCTAAAAGTTCTTATGGGCCTAAAACGGACACCATGTGCAAAAGTTACGCTCAATTCTTCGTCCGCCGACTCTCCAAGCGTTCTAAATATCCAAGTACTCATTCTTTCGAAAAATTACCAACATCCCACGTACGTCACGATGAAGTTTTGAGTTCAATCAAAAATGGTCGCTACATTTCCAAAAAGTTCTTACACCGTGTGCAAAAGTTACGCTCAATTCTTCATACGCCGACAATCCAAGCGTTCCAAATATGCAAGTGCTCATTCTTTTGAAAAATGGCCAAAATCCAGCGTACGTCACGACGAAGTGGTGAGTTCAATTCAAAACGGTCGCTACATTTCCAAAAAGTTCTTATGGGCCCAAAACGGACACCGTGTGCAAAAGTTACGCTCAATTCTTCGTACGCCGACAATCCAAGCGTTCCAAAAATGCAAGTACTCATTCTTTTGAAAAGTGGCCGAAATCCCTAATACGTCATGACGAAGTGGTGAATTCAATCCAAAACGGTCGGTACATTTCCGAAAAGTTATTATGGGGCCAAAACGAACACCGTGTGCAAAAGTTACGCTCAATTCTTCGTACGCCGACAATCTAAGCGTTTCAAATATGCAAGTACTCATTCTTTCAAAAAATGGCCGAAATCCCTCATACGTCACGACGACGTGGTGAGTTCTATCCAAAACGGTCGCTACATTTCCAAAAAGTTCTTATGGGCCCAAAAATGACACCGTGTGCAAAAGTTACGCTCAATTCTTTGTACACCGACAATCCAAGCGTTCCAAATATGCACGTGATCATTCTGTCGAAAGATGGCCGAAATCCCTCATACGTCACGATGAAGTGGTGAGTTCATTCCAAAACGGTCGCTACATTTCCAAAAAGTTCTTATGGGTCCAAAACGGACACCGTTTGCAAAAGTTACGCTCAATTCTTCGTCCGTTGACTCTCCAAGCGTTCTAAATATACAAGCGCTCATTCTTGTGAAAAATGGCCACAATCCCTCGTACGTCACGACGAAGTGGTGAGTTCAATCCAAAACGGTCGCTACATTTCCAAAACTACTTATGGGCCCAAAATGGATACCGTGTGCAAAAGTTACACTCAATTCTTCGTACGCCAACAATCCAAGCGTTCCAAATATGTAAGTGCTCATTCTTTCAAAAAATGGCCGAAATCTCTCGTACGTCACGACGAAGCGGTGAGTTCAATCAAAAACGGTCGCTACATTTCCTAAAAGTTCTTATGGGCCCAAAACGGACACCGTGTGCAAAAGTTACGCTCAATTCTTCGTACGCCGACAATCCAAGCGTTCCAAATATGAAAGTGCTCATTCTTTCGAAAAATGGCCAAAATCCCTCGTACGTCACGATGAAGTGGTGAGTAAAATCCAAAACGGTCGCTACATTTCCAAAACTACTTATGGGCCCAAAATGGATACCGTGTGCAAAAGTTACACTCAATTCTTCGTACGCCGACAATCCAAGCGTTCCAAATATGCAAGTACTCATTCTTTCGAAAAATTGCCGAAATCTCTCGTACATCATGGTGAACTGGTGAGTTCAATCCAAAACAGTCGCTACTTTTCGAAAAAGTTCTTATGGGCCCAAAACGGACACCGTGTGCAAAAGTTACGCTCAATTTTTCGTATGCCAACAATCCAAGCGTTCCAAATATGCAAGTGCTCATTCTTTCAAAAAATGGCCAAAATCCCTCGTACGCCATGATGAAGTCTTGACTTCAATCCAAAACGGTCGCCACATTTTCGAAAAGCACTTATTGGCCCAGAATGGACGCCGTTTGCAAAAGTTACACACAATTCTTCGAACGCCGGCAATCCGAGCATTCCAAATTTGAAAGTGCTCACTCTTTTGAAAAATGGCCGAAATCCTTCGTACGCCACGACGAAGTGGTGAGTCCAATCCAAAACGGTCGCTGCATTTCCAAAAAGTACTTTTCGGCCCAAAACGGACACCGTGTGCAAAAGTTACGCTCAATTCTTCGTACGTCGACTCACCAAGCGTTCCAAATATGCAAGTGGTCATTCTTTCGAAAAATGGTCAAAATTTCTCATACATCATGATGAAGTGGTGAGTTCAATCCAAAATGGTCGCTGCATTTCCAAAAAGTACTTATGGGCCCAAAACGGACACCGTCTGCAAAAGTTACGCTCAATTCTTCGTACGCCGACTCTCCAAGAGTTCCAAATACGCAAGTGCTCATTCTTTCTAAAAATGGCTGAAATCCCTCGTACGTCACAATGAAGTCGTGAGTTCAATCCAAAACGATCGCTACATTTCTGAAAAGTACATATGGGCCCAAAACGGACGCCGTTTTCAAAAGTTATGTTCAATTCTTCGAACGCGGACAATCCAAGCGCTCCAAATATGCAAGTGCTCATTCTTTTGAAAAATTGCCGAAATCCCTCTTACGTCATGATGAAGTGCTGACTTCAATCCATAATGGTCGCTACATTTCCAAAAAGTACTTATGGGCCCAAAACGGACAACGTGTGCAAAAGTTACGCTCAATTCTTCGTACGCCAACAATCCAAGCGTTCCAAATATGCAAGTGCTCATTCTTTCGAAAAATGGTTGAAACCCCTCATACATCACGATGAAGTGGTGAGTTCAACCCAAAACGGTCGCTACATTTCAAAAAAGTTCTTATGCGCCCAAAACGGACAACGTGTGCAAAAGTTACGCTCAATTCTTCGTCCGCCGACTCTCCAAGCATTCTAAATACGCAAGTGCTCATTCTTTCGAAAAATCGCCAAAATACCTCGTACGTCACGATGAAGTTGTGAGTTCAATCCAAGACGGTCGCTACATTTTCAAAAAGTACTTATGGGCCCAAAACAATCACCGTATGCAAAAGTTACGCTCATTTCTTCTTACGCCGACTATCCAAGCGTTCCAAATATGCAAGTGCTCATTCTTTCGAAAAATGGCTGAAATCCCTCATACATCACGACAAAGCGGTGACTTCAATCCAAAACGGTCGCTACACTTCCAAAAAGTACTTATGGGCCCAAAAAGGACAACGCGTGCAAAAGTTATGCTCAATTCTTCTTACGCCGACTCTCCAAGCGCTCCTAATATGCAAGTGCTCATTCTTTCGAAAAATGGCCGAAATCCCTCATACGTCACGACAAGTGGTGAGTTCAATCCAAAACGGTGGCTACATTTCAAAAAAGTTCTTATGGGCCCAAGACGGACACCGTGTGTAAAAGTTACGCTCAATTCTTCGTCCGTCGACTCTCAAGCGTTCTAAAAATGCAAGTACTCATTCTTTCGAAAAATGGTCAAAATCCCTCGTACGTTATGACCAAGTTGTGAGTTCAATCCAAAACGGTCACTACATTTCCATAAAGTACTTATGGGCCCAAAACGGACACCGTGTGAAAAAGTTACGCTCAACTCTTCGTACACCGACTCTCCAAGCGTTCCAAATATGCAAGTGCTCATTCTTTCAAAAAATGGCCAGAATCCCTTGTACACCACGATGAAGTTATGACTTCAATCCAAAAGGGTCGCTACATTTCCGAAAAGTACTTATGGGCCCAAAATGGACGCCGTTTGCAAAAGTTACGCACAATTCTTCGAACGCCGACAATCCAAGCATTCCAAATTTGAAAGTGCTCATTCTTTTGAAAAATGGCTGAAATCCCTCATACGTCATGATGAAGTGGTGAGTTCAATCCGAAATGGTCGCTACATTTTCGAAAAGTACTTCAGGGTCCAAAACGGACACCGTGTGCAAAAGTTACTCTCAATTCTTCGTACGCCGACTCTCCAAGCGTTCCAAATATGCAAGTGCTCATTCTTTTGAAAAATCGCTGAAATCCCTCATACATCATGACGAAGTGGTGAGTTCAATCCAAAACGGTCGCTACATTTCAAAAAAGTACTTATGGGCCCAAAATGGACACCGTTTGCAAAAGTTACGCATAATTCTTCGAACACCGACAATCCGAGCATTCCAAATTTGAAAGTGCTCATTCTTTTGAAAAATGGCTGAAATCCCTCGTACGTCACGACGAAGTGCTGAGTTCAATCCGAAATGGTCACTACATTTTCGAAAAGTACTTCAGGGCCCAAAATGGACCCCGTGTGCAAATGTTATGCCCAATTCTTCGTACGCAGACTCTCCAAGCGTTCCAAATATACAAGTGCTCATTCTTTTGAAAAATGGCCGAAATCCCTCATACATCATGGTGAAGTGGTGAGTTCAATCCAAAATGGTCGCTACATTTCCAAAAAGTACTTATGGGCCCAAAGAGGACAACGCGTGCGAAAGTTACGCTCAATTCTTCTTACACCGACTCTCCAAGCGTTCCTAATATGCAAGTGCTCATTCTTTTGAAAAATGGCTGAAATCCCTCGTACGTTATGATGAAGTCATGACTTCAATCCAAAACGGTCTCTACATTTCTGCAAAGTACTTATGGGCCCAAAACGGACGTCGTTTGCAAAAGTTACGCTCAATTCTTCGAACACTGACTCTCCAAGCTTTCTAAATAAGCAACTGCTCATTCTTTTGAAAAATGGCCGAAATCCCTCATACGTCATGACGAAGTGGTGAGTTAAATCCAAAACGGTCGCAACACTTCCAAAAAGTTCTTATGGGCCCGAAACGGACACCGTGTGCAAAAGTTACGCTCAATTCTTCGTCTACCGACTCTCCAAGCGTTCCAAATATGCAAGTGCTCATTCTTTCGAGAAATCGCAAAAATCCCTTGTACGTCACGACGAGGGGGTGAGTTCAATCCACAACGGTCGCTGTATTTCCAAAAAGTTCTTATGGGCCCAAAACGGACACCGTGTACAAAAGTTACCCTCAATTCTTCGTCCGCCGACTCTCCAAGCGTTCTAAATGTACTAGCGCTCATTCTTTCGAAAAATGGCCAAAATCCCTCGTACATCACGACGAAGTGGTGAGTTCAATCCAAAACGGTCGCTACATTTCCAAAACTAATTATGGGCCCAAAATGGATACCGTGTGCAAAAGTTACGCTCAATTCTTCGTACGTCGACTATCCAAGCGTTCCAAATATGCAAGTACTCATTCTTTTGAAAAATGGGCGAAATCTCTCGTACGTCACTTTCAAGTGGTGAGTTCAATCCAAAACGGTCGCTACATTTACAAAAAGTTCTTATGGGCCCAAAATGGACACCGTGTGCAAAAGTTATGCTCAATTCTTCGTACGCCGGCAATCTAAGCTTTCCAAATATGCAAGTGCTGATTCTTTCGAAAAATGGCCGAAATCCCTCGTACGTCATGACGAAGTGGTGAGTTCAATCCAAAACGATCGCTACATTTCCGAAAAGTTCTTATGGGCCCAAAATGGACACCGTGTGCAAAAGTTATGCTCAATTCTTCGTACGCCGGCAATCTAAGCTTTCCAAATATGCAAGTGCTGATTCTTTCGAAAAATGGCCGAAATCCCTCGTACGTCATGACGCAGTGGTGAGTTCAATCCTAAATGGTCGCTACATTTCGAAAAAGTTCTTATGGGCCCAAAATGGACACCGTGTGCAAAAGTTACGCTCAATTCTTCATACGCCGACAATCCAAGCGTTCCAAATATGCAAGGGCTCATTCTTTCAAAAAATGGCCAAAATCTATCGTACGTCACGACGAAGTGGTGAGTTCAATCCAAAACGGTCGCTACATTTCCAAAAAGTTCTTATGGGCCAAAAACGGACACCGTGTGCAAAACTTACGCTCAATTCTTCATACGTCGACAATCCAAGCGTTCCAAAAATGCAAGTACTCATTCTTTCGAAAAATGGCCAAAATCCCTAATACGTCACGACGAAGTGGTGAATTCAATCCAAAATGGTCGGTACATTTCCAGAAAGTTCTTATGGGGCCAAAACGGACACCGTGTGCAAAAGTTACGCTCAATTCTTCGTACGCCGACAATCCAAGCTTACCAAATATGCTAGTGCTCATTCTTTCAAAAAATGGCCGGAATCCCTCATACGTCATGACGACATGGTGAGTTCAATCCAAAACGGTCGCCACATTTCCAAAAAGTTCTTATGGGCCCAAAAATGACACCGTGTGCAAAAGTTATGCTCAATTCTTTGTACGCCGACAATCCAAGCGTTCCAAATATGCAAGTGATCATTCTGTCGAAAGATGGCCAAAATCCCTCATACATCACGACGAAGTGGTGAGTTCAATCCAAAACGGTCGCTACATTTCCAAAAAGTTCTTGTGGGCCCAAAACGGACACCGTGTGCAAAAGTTACGCTCAATTCTTCGTTCTTTGACTCTCCAAGCGTTCTAAATATACAAGCATTCATTCTTTCGAAAAATGGCCAAAATCCCTCGTACATCACGACGAAGTGGTGAGTTCAATCCAAAACGGTCGCTACATTTCAAAAACTACTTATGGGCCCAAAATGGATACCATGTGCAAAAGTTACACTCAATTCTTCGTACGCCAACAATCCAAGTGTTCCAAATATGCAAGTGCTCATTCTTTCGAAAAATGGCCGAAATCTCTCGTACGTCACGACGATGTGGTGAGTTCAATCCAAAACGGTCACTACATTTCCAAAAAGTTCTTATGGGCCCAAAACGGACACCGTGTGCAAAAGTTACGCTCAATTCTTCGTACGCCGACAATCCAAGCGTTCCAAATATGCAAGTGCTCATTCTTTCGAAAAATGGCCAAAATCCCTCGTAAGTCACGACGAAGTGGTGAGTACAATTCAAAACGGTCGTTACATTTCAAAAACTACTTATGGGCCCAAAATGGATACCGTGTGCAAAAGTTACACTCAATTCTTCGTACGCCGAAAATCCAAGCATTCCAAATATGCAAGTACTCATTCTTTCAAAAAATGACCGAAATCTCTCGTACGTCATGGCGAAGTGGCGAGTTCAATCCAAAACGGTCGCTACATTTCCAAAAAGTTCTTATGGGCCCAAAACGGACACCGTGTGCAAAAGTTATGCTCTATTCTTCCTACGCCGACAATCCAAGCGTTCCAAATATGCAAGTGCTCATTCTTTCGAAAAATGGCCGAAATCCATCGTACGTCAAGAGGAAGTGGTGAGTTCAATCCAAAACGGTCGCTACATTTCCAAAAAGTTCTTATGGGCCCAAAACGGACGCCGTGTACAAAAGTTACGCTCAATTCTTCGTACGTCGACAATCCAAGCGTTCCAAATATGCAAGTGCTCATTCTTTCGAAAAATGGCCGAAATCCATCGTACGTCAAGAGGAAGTGGTGAGTTCAATCCAAAACGGTCGCTACATTTCCAAAAAGTTCTTATGGGCCCAAAACGGACGCCGTGTGCAAAAGTTACGCTCAATTCTTCATACGCCGACAATCCAAGCGTTCCAAATACGCAAGTGCTCATTCTTTCGAAAAATGGCCGAAATCCATCGTACGTCAAGAGGAAGTGGTGAGTTCAATCCAAAACGGTCGCTACATTTTTAAAAAGTTCTTATGGGCCCAAAACGGACGCCGTGTGCAAAAGTTACGCTCAATTCTTCGTACGCCGACAATCCAAGCGTTCCAAAAATGCAAGAACTCATTGTTTCGAAAATGGCTGAAATCCCTCATACGTCACGACGAAGTGGTGAATTCAATCCAAAACGGTCGGTACATTTCCAAAAAGTTCTTATGGGGCAAAAACTGACACCATGTGCAAAAGTAACGCTCAATTCTTCGTACGCCGAAAATCCAAGCGTTCCAAATGTGCAAGTGCTCATTCTTTTGAAAAATGGACAAAATCCCTCATACGTCACGATGAAGTGGTGAGGTTAATCCAAAACGGTCACTACATTTCCAAAAAGTTTTTATGGGCCCAAAAATGACACCGTGTGCAAAAGTTACGCTCAATTCTTTGTACGCCGACAATCCAAGCGTTCCAAATATGCAAGTGATCTTTTTTCCGAAAGATGGCCGAAATCCCTCATACGTCACAACGAAGTGGTGAGTACAATTCAAAATGGTCGCTACATTTTCAAACAGTTCTTATGGGCCCAAAACGGAGACCGTGTGCAAAAGTTACGCTCAATTCTTCGTCCGCCGACTCTCCAAGCGTTCTAAATATACAAGCGCTCATTCTTTTGAAAAATGGCCAAAATCTCACGTATGTCACGACGAAGTGGTGAGTTCAATCCAAAACGGTCGCCACATTTTCGAAACTACTTATGGGCCCAAAATGGATACCGTGTGCAAAAGTTGCACTCAATTCTTCGTACGCCAACAATCCAAGCGTTCCAAATATGCAAGTATGCATTCTTTCGAAAAATGGCCGAAATCTCTCGTACGTCACGGCCAAGTGGTGAGTTCAATCCAACACGGTCGCTACATTTCCAAGAAGTTCTTATGGGCCCAAAACGGACACCGGGTGCAAAAGTTACGCTCAATTCTTTGTACGCCGACAATCCAAGCGTTCCAAATATGCAAGTATGCATTCTTTCGAAAAATGGCCGAAATCTCTCGTACGTCACGGCCAAGTGGTGAGTTCAATCCAACACGGTCGCTACATTTCCAAGAAGTTCTTATGGGCCCAAAACGGACACCGGGTGCAAAAGTTACGCTCAATTCTTTGTACGCCGACAATCCAAGCGTTCCAAATATGCAAGTATGCATTCTTTCGAAAAATGGCCGAAATCTCTCGTACGTCACGGCCAAGTGGTGAGTTCAATCCAAAACGGTCGCTACATTTCCAAAAAGTTCTTATGGGTTCAAAACGGACATCGTGTGCAAAAGTTACGCTCAATTCTTCGTACGTCGACAATCCAAGCGTTCCAAATATGCAAGTGCTCATTCTTTCGCAAAATGGCCGAAATCCCTCGTACGTCAAGACGAAGTGGTGAGTTCAATCCAAAACGATCGCTACATTTTCGAAAAGTTCTTAGGGGCCCAAAACGGACTCCGTGTACAAAAGTTACGGTCAATTCTTCGTCCGCCGACTCTCCAAGCGTTCTAAATATCCAAGTGCTCATTCTTTCGCAAAATGGCCGAAATCCCTCGTACGTCAAGACGAAGTGGTGAGTTCAATCCAAAACGATCGCTACATTTTCGAAAAGTTCTTAGGGGCCCAAAACGGACTCCGTGTACAAAAGTTACGGTCAATTCTTCGTACGCCGACAATCCAAGCGTTCCAAATATGCAAGTGCTCATTCTTTCGAAAAATGGCCGAAATCCCTCGTACGTCAAGACGAAGTGGTGAGTTCAATCCAAAACGATCGCTACATTTTCGAAAAGTTCTTATGGGCCCAAAACGGACTCCGTGTACAAAAGTTACGGTCAATTCTTCGTCCGCCGACTCTCCAAGCGTTCTAAATATCCAAGTGCTCATTCTTTCGAAAAATCACCAAAATCCCACGTACGTCACGATGAAGTTGTGAGTTCAATCAAAAATGGTCGCTACATTTCCAAAAAGTTCTTATGGGCACATCGTGTGCAAAAGTTACGCTCAATTCTTCATACGCTGACAATCCAAGCGTTCCAAATATGCAAGGGCTCATTCTTTCAAAAAATGGCCAAAATCTGTCGTACATCACGACGAAGTGGTGAGTTCAATCCAAAACGGTCGCTACATTTCCAAAAAGTTCTTATGGGCCCAAAACGGACACCGTGTGCAAAAGTTACGCTCAACTCTTCGTACGCCGACAATCCAAGCGTTCCAAAAATGCAAGGACTCATTCTTTTGAAAAATGGTCAAAATCCCTAATACGTCACGACGACGTGGTGAGTTCAATCCAAAACGGTCGCCACATTTTCAAAAAGTTCTTATGGGCCCAAAAATGACACCGTGTGCAAAAGTTACGCTCAATTCTTTGTACGTCGACAATCCAAGCGTTCAAATATGCAAGTGATCATTCTGTCGAAAGATGGCCGAAATCCCTCATACATCACGACGAAGTGGTGAGTACAATCCAAAACGGTCGCTACATTTCCAAAAAGTTCTTGTGTGCCCAAAACTACACCGTGTGCAAAAGTTACGCTCAATTGTTCGTCCTTTGACTCTCCAAGCGTTCTAAATATACAAGCACTCATTCTTTCGAAAAATGGCCAAAATCCCTCGTACATCACGACGAAGTGGTGAGTTCAATCCAAAACGGTCGCTACATTTCAAAAACTACTTATGGGCCCAAAATGAACACCGTGTGCAAAAGTTACGCTCAATTCTTCGTACGCCGACAATCCAAGCGTTCCAAACAATCAAGTGCTCATTCTTTCGAAAAATGGCAGAAATCTCTCGTACGTCACGACGAAGTGGTGAGTACAATTCAAAACGGTCGCTACATTTCCAAAACTACTTATGGGCCCAAAATGGATGCCGTGTGCAAAAGTTACACTCAAATCTTCGTACGTCGACAATCCAAGCGTTCCAAATATGCAAGTACTCATTCTTTCAAAAAATGACCGAAATCTCTCGTACGTCATGGCGAAGTGGTGAGTTCAATCCAAAACGGTCGCTACATTTCCAAAAAGTTCTTATGGGCCCAAAACGAACACCGAGTGTAAAAGTTACGCTCAATTCTTCATACGCCGACAATCCAAGCGTTCCAAATACGCAAGTGCTCATTCTTTCGAAAAATGGCTGAAATCCATCGTACGTCACGACGAAGTGGTGAGTTCAATCCAAAACGGTCGCTACATTTCCAAAAAGTTCTTATGGGCCCAAAACGGACATCGTGTGCAAAAGTTACGCTCAATTCTTCGTACGCCGACAATCCAAGCGTTCCAAAAATGCAAGTACTCATTCTTTCGAAAAATGGTCAAAATCCCTAATACATCACGATGAAGTGGTGAATTCAATCCAAAATGGTCGGTACATTTCCAGAAAGTTCTTATGGGGCCAAAACGGACACCGTGTGCAAAAGTAACGGTCAATTCTTCGTACGCCGAAAATCCAAGCGTTCCAAATATGCAAGTGCTCATTCTTTTGAAAAATGGCTAAAATCCCTCATACGTCACGACGAAGTGGTGAGGTCAATCCAAAACGGTCACTACATTTCCAAAAAGTTCTTATGGGCCCAAAAATGACACCGTGTGCAAAAGTTACGCTCAATTCTTTGTTCGCCGATAATCCAAGCGTTCCAAATATGCAAGTGATCTTTTTACCAAAAGATGGCCGAAATCCCTCATACGTCACAATGAAGTGGTGAGTACAATCCAAAACGGTCGCTACATTTCCAAAAAGTTCTTATGGGCCCAAAACGGACACCGTGTGCAAAAGTTACGCTCAATTCTTCGTCCGCCGACTCTCCAAGCGTTCTAAATATACAAGCGCTCATTCTTTCGAAAAATGGCCAAATTCCCTCGTACGTCACGACGAAGTGGTTAGTTCAATCCAAAACGGTAGCCACATTTTCGAAACTACTTATGGGCCCAAAATGGATACCGTGTGCAAAAGTTGCACTCAATTCTTCGTACGCCAACAATCCAAGCGTTCCAAATATGCAAGTACTCATTCTTTCGAAAAATGGCCGAAATCTCTCGTACGTCACGACGAAGTGGTGAGTTCAATCTAAAACGGTCGCTACATTTCCAAAAAGTTCTTATGGGCCCAAAATGGACACCGTGTGCAAAAGTTACACTCAATTCTTCGTACGCCGACAATCCAAGCTTTCCAAATATGCAAGTGCTCATTCTTTCGAAAAATGGCCGAAATCTCTCGTACGTCACGACGAAGTGGTGAGTTCAATCTAAAACGGTCGCTACATTTCCAAAAAGTTCTTATGGGCCCAAAACGGACACCGTGTGTAAAAGTTACGCTCAATTCTTCTTACGTCGACAATCCAAGCGTTCCAAATATGCAAGTACTCATTCTTTCGAAAAATGGCCGAAATCTCTCGTACGTCACAGCTAAGTGGTGAGTTCAATCCAAAACGGTCGCTGCATTTCCAAAAAGTTCTTATGGGCCCAAAATGGACACCGTGTGCAAAAGTTACACTCAATTCTTCGTACGCCGACAATCCAAGCTTTCCAAATATGCAAGTGCTCATTCTTTCAAAAAATGGCCAAAATCCCTCGTACGTCATGACGAAGTGGTGAGTTCAATCCAAAATGATCGCTTCATTTTCGAAAAGTTCTTATGGGCCCAAAACGGACACCGTGTGCAAAAGTTACGCTCAATTCTTCGTCCGCCGACTCTCCAAGCGTTCTAAATATCCATGTGCTCATTCTTTCGAAAAATGGCCAAAATCCCTCATACGTCACGACGAAGTGGAAAGGTCAATCCAAAACGGTTGCTACATTTCCAAAAAGTTCTAATGGGCCCAAAACGAACACCGTGTGTAAAAGTTACGCTCAATTCTTCATACGCCGACAATCCAAGCGTTCCAAATACGCAAGTGCTCATTCTTTCGAAAAATGGCTGAAATGCATCGTACGTCACGACGAAGCGGTGAGTTCAATCCAAAACGGTCGCTACATTTCCGAAAAGTACTTATGGGCCCAAAGCGGACACCGTGTGCAAAAGATACGCTCAATTCTTCGTTCGCCGACAATCCAAGCGTTCCAAATATGCAAGTACTTATTCTTTCGAACAATGACTGAAATCCCTCGTACGTCACGATGAAGTGGTGAGTTCAATCCAAAACGGTCGCTACATTTCCGAAAAGTACTTATGGGCCCAAAACGGACACCGTGTGCAAAAGTTACGCTCAATTCTTCGTACGCCGACAATCCAAGCGTTCCAAATATGCAACTGCTCATTCTCTCTAAAAATGGCCAAAATCCTTCATACGTCATGACGACGTGGTGAGTTCAATCCAAAATGGTCGCCACATTTCCAAAAAGTTCTTATGGGCCCAAAACGGACACCGTGTGCAAAAGTTACGCTCAATTCTTCGTACGCCGACAATCCAAGCGTTCCAAATATGCAAGTACTTATTCTTTCGAAAAATGACTGAAATCTCTCGTACGTCACGATGAAGTGGTGAATTCAATCCAAAATGGTCGGTACATTTCCAGAAAGTTCTTATGGGGCCAAAACGGACACCGTGTACAAAAGTTACGCTCAATTCTTCGTACGCCGACAATCCAAGCGTTCCAAATATGCAACTGCTCATTCTTTCAAAAAATGGCCAAAATCCTTCATACGTCACGACGACGTGGTGAGTTCAATCCAAAATGGTCGCCACATTTCCAAAAAGTTCTTATGGGCCCAAAAATGACACCGTGTGCAAAAGTTACGCTCAATTCTTTGTACGCCGACAATCTAAGCGTTCCAAATATGCAAGTGATCATTCTGTCGAAAGATGGCCGAAATCCCTCATACATCACGACGAAGTGGTGAGTTCAATCCAAAACGGTCGCTACATTTCCAAAAAGTTCTTGTGGGCCCAAAACGGACAGCGTGCGCAAAAGTTACGCTCAATTCTTCGTCCTTTGACTCTCCAAGCGTTCTAAATATACAAGCACTCATTCTTTCGAAAAATGGCCAAAATCCCTCGTACATCACGACGAAGTGGTGAGTTCAATCCAAAACGGTCGCTACATTTCCAAAAAGTTCTTATGGGGCCAAAACGGATACCGTGTGCGAAAGTTACGCTCAATTCTTCGTCCGTCGACTCTCCAAGCGTTCTAAATATACAAGCACTCATTCTTTCGAAAAATGGCCAAAATCCCTCGTACATCACGACGAAGTGGTGAGTTCAATCCAAAACGGTCGCTACATTTCCAAAAAGTTCTTATGGGGCCAAAACGGATACCGTGTGCGAAAGTTACGCTCAATTCTTCGTCCGCCGACTCTCCAAGCATTCTAAGTATACAAGCGCTCATTCTTTCGAAAAATGGCCGAAATCTCTCGTACGTCACGATGAAGTGGTGAATTCAATCCAAAATGGTCGGTACATTTCCAGAAAGTTCTTATGGGGCCAAAACGGACACCGTGTGCGAAAGTTACGCTCAATTCTTCGTACGCCGACAATCCAAGCGTTTCAAATATGCAACTGCTCATTCTTTCAAAAAATGGCCGAAATCCTTCATACGTCACGACGACGTGGTGAGTTCAATCCAAAACGGTCGCCATATTTCCAAAAAGTTCTTATGGGCCCAAAAATGACACCGTGTGCAAAAGTTACGCTCAATTCTTTGTACGCCGACAATCCAAGCGTTCCAAATATGCAAGTGATCATTCTGTCGAAATATGGCCAAAATCCCTCATACATCACGACGAAGTGGTGAGTTCAATCCAAAACGGTCGCTACATTTCCAAAAAGTTCTTGTGGGCCCAAAACGGACACCGTGTGCAAAAGTTACGCTCAATTTTTCGTCCTTTGACTCTCCAAGCGTTCTAAATATACAAGCATTCATTCTTTCGAAAAATGGCCAAAATTCCTCGTACATCACGACGAAGTGGTGAGTTCAATCCAAAACGGTCGCTACATTTCAAAAACTACTTATGGGCCCAAAATGGATACCGTGTGCAAAAGTTACATTCAATTCTTCGTACGCCAACAATCCAAGCGTTCCAAATATGCAAGCGCTCATTCATTCGAAAAATGGCCGAAATCTCTCGTACGTCACGACGAAGTGGTGAGTTCAATCCAAAACGGTCGCTACATTTCCAAAACGTTCTTATGGGCCCAAAACGGACACCGTGTGCAAAAGTTACGCTCAATTTTTCGTCGTTTGACTCTCCAAGCGTTCTAAATATACAAGCACTCATTCTTTCGAAAAATGGCCAAAATTCCTCGTACATCGCGACGAAGTGGTGAGTTCAATCCAAAACGGTCGCTACATTTCCAGAAAGTTCTTATGGGGCCAAAACGGACACCGTGTGCAAAAGTTACGCTCAATTTTTCGTCGTTTGACTCTCCAAGCGTTCTAAATATACAAGCACTCATTCTTTCGAAAAATGGCCAAAATTCCTCGTACATCGCGACGAAGTGGTGAGTTCAATCCAAAACGGTCGCTACATTTCCAGAAAGTTCTTATGGGGCCAAAACGGACACCGTGTGCAAAAGTTACGCTCAATTTTTCGTCGTTTGACTCTCCAAGCGTTCTAAATATACAAGCACTCATTCTTTCGAAAAATGGCCAAAATTCCTCGTACATCGCGACGAAGTGGTGAGTTCAATCCAAAACGGTCGCTACATTTCCAAAAAGTTCTTGTGGGCCCAAAACGGACACCGTGTGCAAAAGTTACGCTCAATTTTTCGTCGTTTGACTCTCCAAGCGTTCTAAATATACAAGCACTCATTCTTTCGAAAAATGGCCAAAATTCCTCGTACATCACGACGAAGTGGTGAGTTCAATCCAAAACGGTCGCTACATTTCAAAAACTACTTATGGGCCCAAAATGGATACCGTGTGCAAAAGTTACACTCAATTCTTCGTACGCCGACATTCCAAGCGTTCCAAATATGCAAGTGCTCATCCTTTCGAAAAATGGCCGAAATCTCTCGTACGTCATGACGAAGTGGTGAGTACAATTCAAAACGATCGCTGCATTTCCAAAACTACTTATGGGCCCAAAATGGATACCGTGTGCAAAAGTTACACTCAATTCTTCGTACGCCGACAATCCAAGCGTTCCAAACATGCAAGTGCTCATTCTTTCAAAAAATGGCCAAAATCCCTCGTACGTCACGACGAAGTGGTGAGTACAATTCAAAACGGTCGCTGCATTTCCAAAACTACTTATGGGCCCAAAATGGATACCGTGTGCAAAAGTTACACTCAATTCTTCGTACGCCGACAATCCAAGCGTTCCAAATATGCAAGTACTCATTCTTCAAAAAATGACCGAAATCTCTCGTACGTCATGGCGAAGTGGTGAGTTCAATCCAAAACGGTCGCTACATTTCCAAAAAGTTCTTATGGGCTTAAAACGGACAACGTGTGCAAAAGTTACGCTCAATTTTTCGTACGTCGACAATCCAAGCGTTCCAAATATGCAAGTGCTCATTCTTTCGAAAAATGGCCAAAATCCCTCTTACGTCATGATGAAGTGGTGAGTTCAATCCAAAACGGTCGCTACATTTTCGAAAAGTTCTTATGGGACCAAAACGGACACCGTGTGCAAAAGTTACGCTCAATTCTTCGTCCGCCGACTCTCCAAGCGTTCTA
>NW_019263126.1:18407-18577 GCF_002742605.1 Olea europaea var. sylvestris
AAGTGGTGAGGTCAATCCAAAACGGTCGCTACATTTCCAAAAAGTTCTAATGGGCCCAAAACGAACACCGTGTGCAAAAGTGACGCACAATTCTTCATACGCCGACAATCCAAGCGTTCCAAATACGCAAGTGCTCATTCTTTCGAAAAATGGCCGAAATCCATCGTACG
>NW_019263127.1:0-18574 GCF_002742605.1 Olea europaea var. sylvestris
TTCGTCATTTTTCTCGACTGTGTCGGAATTGGCTGAAATTTGGCAGTTTGGTCGGAAATAAAAATCGCGCCTGCGGCAATTTCCTCATTTTTCTCGACTGTATCGGAATGTGCTCAAATTTGACAGGTTTATCGGGAACAAAAACCGCGCCGGGTGTAATTTCGTCATTTCTCGCGACTGTGTCGGAATTGGCTGAAATTTGACTTGTTGATCGGAAACAAAAATCGCGCCGGGGGCAATTTCGTCATTTTTCTCGACTGTGTTGGAATTGGCTGAAATTTGGCAATTTGATCTGAAATAAAAATCGCACCAGGAAAATTTCGTCATTTTTATCGACAGTGTCGGAATGGGCTCGAATTTGACAGGTTGATCGGAAACAAAAACCGCGCCGGGGGCAATATCGTCATTTTTCGGGACTATGTCGGAATTTGTTAAAATTTGGCAGTTTGATTTGAAATAAAAATCGCACCGGGTGCTATTTCGTCAATTTTCTCGACTATATCGAAATCGGCTCAAATTTGACAGGTTGATCGGACACAAAAATCGCGCCGGGAGCAATTTCGTCATTTTTCTCGACTGTGTCGGAATGGGCTAAAATTTGACTGGTTGATCGGAAATAAAAATGGCGCCGACGGCAATTTAGTTATTTTTCTCGACCGTGTCGAAATGGGCTCAAATTTGGCAGTTTGATCCGAAATAAAAATCGCGTCGGGGGCAATTTCGTCATTTTTCTCGACTTTGTCGGAATGGGTTCAAATTTGAGAGGTTGATCGGAAACAAAAATCGCGCCGGGGGCAATTTCGTCATTTTTCTCGACTGTGCCGGAATTGGGTGAAATTTGGCAGTTTGATCGGAAATAAAAATCGCGCCGGGGGCAGTTTCGTCATTTTTCTCGACAGTGTCGGAATGGGCTCGAATTTGACAGGTTGATCGGAAACAGAAACCTCGCCAGGGGCAATTCAGTCATTTTTCTCGACTGTGTCGGAATGGGCTCAAATTTGGCGGGTTTATCGGGAACAAAAACCGCGCCGGGTTTAATTTCGTCATTTTTCGCGACTGTGTCGGAATTGGCTAAAATTTGACAGGTTGATCGGAGACAAAAATCGCGCCGGGCACAATTTCGTTATTTTTCTCGACTGTTTCGGAATCGGCTAAAATTTGGCAGTTTGATCTGAAATAAAAATCGCGCCGGGGGCAATTTCGTCATTTTTCTCGACAGTGTCGGAATGGGCTCGAATTTGACAGGTTGATCGGAAACAGAAACCTCGCCAGGGGCAATTCAGTCATTTTTCTCGACTGTGTCGGAATTGGCTGAAATTTGACAGTTTGATCTGAAATAAAAATCGCGTCGGGGGCTATTTCGTCATTTTTCTCGACTGTGTCGGAATGGGCTCAAATTTGACAAGTTGATCGGAAACAAATATATCGCCGGGGCAATTTCGTCATTTTTCTCGACTGTGTTGAAATTGGCTGAAATTTGGCAGTTTGATCGGAAATAAAAATCGCGCCGGCGGCAACTTCGTCATTTTTCTCGAATGTGTCGAAATTGGCTGAAATTTGGCAGTTTGATCTGAAATAAAAATCGCGCCAGGGGCAATTTCGTCATTTTTCTCGACTGTGTCGGTATGGGCTCAAATTTGATAGGTTGATCGGAAACAAAAATCGCGCCGGAACAATTTCGTCATTTTTTGCGACTGTGTCGGAATTGGCTAAAATTTGACAGGTTGATCGGAGACAAAAATCGCGCTTGGGGCATTTCGTCATTTTTCTCGACTGTGTCGAAATTGGCTTAAATTTGGCAGTTTTATCTAAAATAAAAATCGCGCCGGGGGCAATTTCGTCATTTTTCTAGACTGCGTCGGAATGGGCTCAAATTTGACAGGTTGATCGGAAACAAAAATCGCGCCGGGGGCTATTTCATCATTTTTCTCGACTGTGTCGGAATTGGCTGAAATTTGGCAGTTTGATCTGAAATAAAAATCGCGCCGGACGCAATTTCGTCATTTTTCTCGACTGTGTCGGAATTGGCTGAAATTTAGCAGTTTGATCGAAAATAAAAATCGCGCCGGCGGCAATTTCGTCATTGTTCTCGACTGTGTCGTAATGGGCTCAAATTTGACAGGTATACCGGGAACAAAAATCGCTTCGGGCGTAATTTCGTCATTTTTCGCGACGGTGTCGGAATTGGCTAAATTTTGACTTGTTGATCGGAAACAAAAACCGCCCCGGGGGCAATTTCGTCATTTTTCTCGACTGTATCGGAATTGGCTGAAATTTGGCAGTTTGATATGAAATAAAAATCGCGCCGAGGGCAATTTCATCATTTTTCTCGACTGTGTCGGAATGGGCTCAAATTTGACAGGTTGATCGGAAACAAAAATATCGCCGGGGGCAATCTCGTCATTTTTCTCGACTGTGTCGGAATTGGCTGAATTTGGCAGTTTGATCGGAAATAAAAATCGCGCCGGCGGCAACGTCGTCATTTTTCTCGAATGTGTCGAAATTGGCTGAAATTTGGTAGTTTGATCTGAAATAAAAATCGCGCCAGGGGTAATTTCGTCATTTTTCTCGACTGTGTCGTAATGGGCTCAAATTTGACAGGTTGATCGAAAACAAAAATCGCGCCGGAGCAATTTCATCGTTTTTCGCGACTGTGTCGGAATTGGCTAAAATTTGACAAGTTGATCGGAGACAAAAATCGCGCCGGGGGCAATTTCGTCATTTTTCTCGACTGTGTCGGAATGGGCTCAAATTTGACAGGTTTATCAGGAACAAAAACCGCGTCGGGTGTAATTTCGTCATTTTTCACGACTGGTCTGAATTGGCTGAAATTTGACTTGTTGATCGGAAACAAAAACCGCGCCAGGGGTAATTTCGTCATTTTTCTCGACTGTGTCGGAATGAGCTCAAATTTGACAGGTTGATTGGAAAGAAAAATCGCGCCGGAGCAATTTCGTCATATTTCGCGACTGTGTCGGAATTGGCTAAAATTTGACAGGTTGATCGGAGACAAAAATTGCGCCGTGTGCAATTTCGTAATTTTTCTCGACTGTGTCGGAATTGGTTAAAATTTGGCAGTTTGATCTGAAATAAAAATCGCGCCGGGGGCAATTTCGTCATTTTTCTCGACTGTATCGGAATGGGATTAAATTTGACCAGTTGATCGGTAACAAAAATCGCGCCGGGTGTAATTTCGTCATTTTTCGCGACTGTTTCGAAATTGGCTAAAATTTGACTTGTTGATAGGAAACAAAAATCGCGCCGGGGGCAATTTCGTCATTTTTCGCGACTGTGTCGAAATTGGCTAAAATTTGACTTGTTGATAGGAAACAAAAATCGCGCCGGGGGCAATTTCGTCATTTTTCGCGACTGTGTCGAAATTGGCTAAAATTTGACTTGTTGATAGGAAACAAAAATCGCGCCGGGGGCAATTTCGTCATTTTTCGCGACTGTGTCGAAATTGGCTAAAATTTGACTTGTTGATAGGAAACAAAAATCGCGCCGGGGGTAATTTCGTCATTTTTCGCGACTGTGTCGGAATTGGCTGAAATTTGACTTGTTGATTGGAAACAAAAATCGCGCCGGGGACAATTTCGTCATTTTTCGCGACTGCGTCGGGATTGGATGAAATTTGGCAGTTTGATCTGAAATAAAAATCGCGCCAAGGGCAATTTCGTCATTTTTCCCGACTGTGTCGGAATGGGCTCAAATTTGACAGGTTGATCGGAAACAAAAACCGCGCCGGGGGCAATTTCGTCATTTTTCGCGACGGTGTCGGAATGGGCAAAAATTTGACTGATTGATCGGAAACAAAAATCGCGTCGGGGGCAATTTCGTCATTTTTCGCGACGATGTCGGAATCGGCTGAAATTTGACAGGTTGATCGGAAACAAAAATCGCGCCGGAGCAATTTCGTCACTTTTCGCGACTGTGTCGGAATTGGCTAAAATTTGACAGGTTGATCGGAGACAAAAATTGCGCCGGGGGAAATTTCGTCATTTTTCTCGACTGTGTTGGAATTGGCTGAAATTTGGCAATTTGATCTGAAATAAAAATCGCGCCAGGAAAATTTCGTCATTTTTCTTGACAGTGTCGGAATGGGCTCGAATTTGACAGGTTGATCGGAAACAAAAACCGCGCCGGGGGCAATTTCGTCATTTTTCGGGACTGTGTCGGAATTTGCCAAAATTTGGCAGTTTGATCTGAAATAAAAATCGCACCGGGTGCAATTTCGTCATTTTTCTCGACTGTGTCGGAATCGGCTCAAATTTGACAGGTTGATCGGACACAAAAATCGCGCCAGGAGCAATTTCGTCATTTTTCTCGACTGTGTCGGAATTGGCTGAAATTTGGCAGTTTGGTCGTAAATAAAAATCGCGCCTGCGGCAATTTCGTCATTTTTCTCAACTGTATCGGAATGGGCTCAAATTTGACAGGTTTATCGGGAACAAAAACCGCGCCGGGTGTAATTTCGTCATTTCTCGCGACTGTGTCGGAATTGGCTGAAATTTGACTTGTTGATCGGAAACAAAAATCGCGCCGGGGGCAATTTCATCATTTTTCTTGACTGTGTCGAAATTGGATTAAATTTGGCAGTTTGTTCTGAAATAAAAGTCGCGCCAGGGGTAATATCGTCATTTTTCTCGACTGTGTCGGAATGGGCTCAAATTTGACAGGTTGATCGTAAACAAAAATCGCGCCGGAGCAATTTCGTCATTTTTCGCGACTGTGTCGGAATTGGCTAAAATTTGACAGGTTGATCGGAGACAAAAATCGCGCCGGGGGCAATTTCGTCATTTTTCTCGACTGTGTTGGAATTGGCTGAAATTTGGCAGTTTGATCTGAAATAAAAATCGCGCCAGGGGCAATTTCGTCATTTCGTCGACAGTGTCGGAATGGGCTTGAATTTGACAGGTTGATCGGAAACAAAAACCGCGCCAGGGGCAATTTCGTCATTCTTCGGGACTGTGTCGGAATTTGCTAAAATTTGGCAGTTTGATCTGAAATAAAAATCGCGCCGGGGGCAATTTCGTCATTTTTCTCGATTGTGTCGGAATGGGCACAAATTTGACAGTTTGATCGGAAACAAAAATCGCACCGGGGGCAATTTCGTCATTTTTCTCGAATGTGTCGGAATTGGCAGAAATTTGGCAGTTTGATCGGAAATAAAAATCGCTCCGGCGGCAATTTCGTCATTGTTCTCAACTGTGTCGGAATGGGCTCGAATTTGACAGGTTTACCGGGAACAAAAATCGCGCCGGGTGTAATTTCGTCATTTTTCGCGACTGTGTCGGAATTGGCTAAAATTTGACTTCTTGATCGGATACAAAAACCGCGACGAGGGCAATTTCGTCATTTTTCTCGATTGTGTCGGAAATGGCTGAAATTTGGCAGTTTGATCTGAAATAAAAATCGCGCCGAGGGCAATTCGTCATTTTTCTCGACTGTGTCGGAATGGGCTAAAATTTGACAGGTTGATCGGAAATAAAAATCGCGCCAGGGGCAATTTCGTCATTTTTCTCGACTGTGTCTGAATTGGCTGAAATTTTTCAGGTTGATCGGAACCAAAAATCGCGCCGGAGCAATTTCGTCATTTTTGGCGACTGTGTCGGAATTGGCTAAAATTTGACAGGTTGATCGGAGACAAAAATCGCGCCGGGCAGAATTTCGTCATTTTTCTCGATTGTGTCGGAATTGGCTAAAATTTGACAGGTTGATCGGAGACAAAAATCGCGCTAGGGGCATTTCGTCATTTTTCTCGACTGTGTCGAAATTGGCTGAAATTTGGCAGTTTGATCTAAAATAAAAATCGCGCCGGGGGCAATTTCGTCATTTTTCTCGACTGCGTCGGAATGGGCCCAAATTTGACAGGTTGATCGGAAACAAAAATCGCGCCGGGGGCTATTTCATCATTTTTCTCGAATGTGTCGGAATTGGCTGAAATTTGGCAGTTTGATCGGAAATAAAAATCGCGCCGGCGGCAATTTCGTCATTGTTCTCGACTGTGTCGTAATGGGCTCAAATTTGACAGGTATACCGGGAACAAAAATCGCGTCGGGCGTAATTTCGTCATTTTTCGCGACGGTGTCGAAATTGGCTAAAATTTGACTTGTTGATCGGAAACAAAAACCGCGCCGGGGGCAATTTCGTCATTTTTCTCGACTGTGTCGGAATTGGCTGAAATTTGGCAGTTTGATATGAAATAAAAATCGCGCCGGGGGCAATTTCGTCATTTTTCTCGACTGTGTCGGAATGGGCTCAAATTTGACAGGTTGATCGGAAACAAAAATATCGCCGGGGGCAATCTCGTCATTTTTCTCGACTGTGTCGGAATTGGCTGAAATTTGGCAGTTTGATCAGAAATAAAAATCGCGCCGGCGGCAACTTCGTCATTTTTCCCGAATATGTCGAAATTGGCTGAATTTTGGCAGTTTGATCTGAAATAAAAATCGCGCCAGGGGTAATTTCGTCATTTTTCTCGACTGTGTCGGAATGGGCTCAAATTTGACAGGTTGATCGAAAACAAAAATCGCGCCGGAGCAATTTCGTCATTTTTCGCGACTGTGTCGGAATTGGCTAAAATTTGACAGGTTGATCGGAGACAAAAATCGCGCCGGGGGCAATTTCATCATTTTTCTCGACTGTTTCGAAATCGGCTAAAATTTGGCGGTTTGATCTGAAATAAAATTCGCGCCGGGGGCAATTTCGATATTTTTCTCGACAGTGTCAGAATGGGCTCGAATTTGACAGGTTGATCGGGAACAAAAACCGCGTCGGGTGTTATTTCGACATTTTACACGACTAGTCTGAATTAGCTGAAATTTGACTTGTTGATTGGAAACAAAAACCGCGCCGGGGGCAATTTCGTCATTTTTCTCGACTGTGTCGGAATTGGCTGAGATTTGTCAGTTTGATCTGAAATAAAAATCGCGCCGAGGGTAATTTCGTCGTTTTTCTCGACTGTGTCAGAATGGGCTCAAATTTGACAAGTTGATCGGAAACAAAAATCGCGCCGGAGCAATTTCGTCGTTTTTCGCGATTGTGTCGGAATTGGCTAAAATTTGACAGGTTGATCGGAGACAAAAATTGCGCCGGGGGCAATTTCGTAATTTTTCTCGACTGTGTCGGAATTGGCTAAAATTTGACAGGTTGATCGGAGACAAAAATTGCGCCGGGGGCAATTTCGTAATTTTTCTCGACTGTGTCGGAATTGGCTAAAATTTGACAGGTTGATCGGAGACAAAAATTGCGCCGGGGGCAATTTCGTAATTTTTCTCGACTGTGTCGGAATTGGCTAAAATTTGACAGGTTGATCGGAGACAAAAATTGCGCCGGGGGCAATTTCGTAATTTTTCTCGACTGTGTCGGAATTGGCTAAAATTTGACAGGTTGATCGGAGACAAAAATTGCGCCGGGGGCAATTTCGTAATTTTTCTCGACTGTGTCGGAATTGGCTAAAATTTGACAGGTTGATCGGAGACAAAAATTGCGCCGGGGGCAATTTCGTAATTTTTCTCGACTGTGTCGGAATTGGCTAAAATTTGACAGGTTGATCGGAGACAAAAATTGCGCCGGGGGCAATTTCGTAATTTTTCTCGACTGTGTCGGAATTGGCTAAAATTTGACAGGTTGATCGGAGACAAAAATCGCGCCGGGGGCAATTTCGTCATTTTTCGCGACTGTGTCGGAATTCGCTAAAATTTGGCAGTTTGATCTGAAATAAAAATCGCGCCAGGGGCAATTTCATCATTTTTCTCGACTGTGTCGGAATGGGCTCAAATTTGACAGGTTGATCGGAAACAAAAATCGCGCCCAAGCATTTCGTCATTTTTCGCTACTGTGTCGGAATTGGCTTAAATTTGACAGGTTGATCGGAGACAAAAATCGCGCCGGGGGCAATTTCGTCATTTTTCCCGACAGTGTCGGAATGGGCTCGAATTTGACAGGTTGATTGGGAACAGAAACCGCGTCGGGAGCAATTTCGTCATTTTTCGCGACTGTGTCGGAATTTGCTAAAATTTGGCAGTTTGATCTGAAATAAAAATCGCGCCGGGGCAATTTCGTCATTTTTCTCGACTGTGTCAGAATGGGCTTAAATTTGACCAGTTGATCGGTAACAAAAATCGCGCCGGGTGTAATTCCGTCATTTTTCGCGACTGTTTCGAAATTGGCTAAAATTTGACTGGTTGATCGGAAATAAAAATGGCGCCGGCGGCAATTTCGTTATTTTTCTCGACCGTGTCGGAATGGGCTCAAATTTGGCAGTTTGATCCGAAATAAAAATCGCGTCGGGGGCAATTTTGTCATTTTTCTCGACTGTGTCGGAATGGGTTCAAATTTGAGAGGTTGATCGGAAACAAAAATCGCGCCGGGGGCAATTTCGTCATTTTTCGCGACTGTGTCGGAATGGGCTCAAATTTGGCGGGTTTATCGGGAACAAAAACCGCGCCGGGTTTAATTTCGTCATTTTTCGCGACTGTGTCGGAATTGGCTTAAGTTTGACTTGTTGATCGGGAACAAAAATCGCGCCGGGTTTAATTTCGTCATTTTTCGCGACTGCGTCGGAATTGGATGAAATTTGGCAGTTTAATCTGAAATAAAAATCGCGCCAGGGGCAATTTCGTCATTTTTCGCGAATGTGTCGGAATGGGCTCAAATTTGACAGGTTGATCGGAAACAAAAATCGCGCCGGAGCAATTTCGTCACTTTTCGCGACTGTGTCGGAATTGGCTAAAATTTGACAGGTTGATCGGAGACAAAAATCGCGCCGGGGGCAATTTCGTCATTTTTCTCGACTGTGTTGGAATTGGCTGAAATTTGGCAATTTGATCTGAAATAAAAATCGCACCAGGAAAATTTCGTCATTTTTCTCAACAGTGTCGGAATGGGCTCGAATTTGACAGGTTGATCGGAAACAAAAATCGCGCCGGGGGCAATTTCGTCATTTTTCGGGACTGTGTCGGAATTTGCTAAAATTTGGCAGTTTGATCTGAAATAAAAATCGCGCCGGGGCAATTTCGTCATTTTTCTCGACTATGTCGGAATGGGCTCAAATTTGACCAGTTGATCGGACACAAAAATCGCGCCGGGTGTACTTCCGTCATTTTTCGCGACTGTTTCGAAATTGGCTAAAATTTGACTGGTTGATCGGAAATAAAAATGGCGCCGGCGGCAATTTCGTTATTTTTCTCGACCGTGTCGGAATGGGCTCAAATTTGGCAGTTTGATCCAAATAAAAATCGCATCGGGGGCTATTTCGTCATTTTTCTCGACAGTGTCGGAATGGGTTCAAATTTGAGAGGTTGATCGGAAACAAAAATCGCGCCGGGGGCAATTTCGTCATTTTTCTCGACTGTGCCGGAATTGGGTGAAATTTGGCAGTTTGATCCGAAATAAAAATCGCGCCGTCAGCAATTTCGTCATTTTTCTCGACTGTGTCGGAATTGGCTGAAATTTGGCGGGTTTATCGGGAACAAAAACCGCGCCGGTTGTAATTTCGTCATTTTTCGCGACTGTGTCGGAATTGGCTGAAATTTGACTTGTTGATCGGAAACAAAAACCGCGTCGGGGGCAATTTCGTCATTTTTCGCGATAGTGTCGGAATTGGCTGAAATTTGACTTGTTGATCGGAAACAAAAACCGCGTCGGGGGCAATTTCGTCATTTTTCGCGATAGTGTCGGAATTGGCTGAAATTTGACTTGTTGATCGGAAACAAAAACCGCGTCGGGGGCAATTTCGTCATTTTTCGCGACTGTGTCGGAATGGGCTCAAATTTGACAGGTTGATCGGAAACAAAAATCGCGCCGGAGCAATTTCGTCACTTTTCGCGACTGTGTCGGAATTGGCTAAAATTTGACAGGTATCACGGAGACAAAAATCGCGCCGGGGGCAATTTCGTCATTTTTCTCGACAGTGTTGGAATTGGCTGAAATTTGGCAGTTTGATCTGAAATAAAAATCGCGCCAGGGGCAAATTCGTCATTTTTCTCGACAGTGTCGGATTGGGCTCGAATTTGACAGGTTGATCGGAAACAAAAACCGCGCCAGGGTCAATTTCGTCATTCTTCGGGACTGTGTCGGAATTTGCTAAAATTTGGCAGTTTGATCTGAAATAAAAATCGCGCCGGGGGCAATTTCGTCATTTTTCTCGACTGTGTCGGAATGGGCTCAAATTTGACAGGTTGATCGGAAACAAAAATCGCACCGGGGGCAATTTCGTCATTTTTCCCGACTGTGTCGGAAGGGCTCAAATTTGACAGGTTGATCGGAAACAAAAATCGCGTCGGAGCAATTTCGTCACTTTTCGCGACTGTGTCGGAATTGGCTAAAATTTGACAGGTATCACGGAGACAAAAATCGCGCCGGGGGCAATTTCGTCATTTTTCTCGACTGTGTTGGAATTGGCTGAAATTTGGCAGTTTGATCTGAAATAAAAATCGCGCCAGGGGCAATTTCGTTATTTTTCTCGACAGTGTCGGATTGGGCTCGAATTTGACAGGTTGATCGGAAACAAAAATCGCGCCGGGGTCAATTTCGTCATTCTTCGGGACTGTGTCGGAATTTGCTAAAATTTGGCAGTTTGATTTGAAATAAAAATCGCGCCGGGGGCAATTTCGTCATTTTTCTCGACTGTGTCGGAATGGGCTCAAATTTGACTGGTTGATCGGGAACAAAAATCGCGCCGGGTGTAATTTCGTCATTTTTCGCGACTGTGTCGGAATTGGCTAAAATTTAACTGGTTGATCGGAAACAAAAATCGCGCCGGGGGCAATTTCGTCATTTTTCTCGACTGTGTCGGAATGGGCTCAAATTTGACTGGTTGATCGGGAACAAAAATCGCGCCGGGTGTAATTTCGTCATTTTTCGCGACTGTGTCGGAATTGGCTAAAATTTGACTTGTTGATCGGAAACAAAAATCGCGCCGGGGGCAATTTCGTCATTTTTCTCGATTGTGTCGGAAATGGCTTAAATTTGGCAGTTTGATATGAAATAAAAATCGCGCCGGGGGCAATTCGTCATTTTTTCTCGACTGTGTCGGAATGGGCTCAAATTTGACAGATTGATCGGAAACAAAAATATCGTCGGGGGCAATTTCGTCATTTTTCTCGACTGTGTCGGAATTGGCTGAAATTTGGCAGTTTATCGGGAACAAAAACCGCGCCGGTTGTAATTTCGTCATTTCTCGCGACTGTGTCGGAATTGGCGGAAATTTGACTTGTTGATCGGAAACAAAAATCGCGCCGGGGGCAATTTCATCATTTTTCTTGACTGTGTCGGAATTGGATGAAATTTGGCAGTTTGTTCTGAAATAAAAGTCGCGCCAGGGGTAATTTCGTCATTTTTCTCGACTGTGTCGGTATGGGCTCAAATTTGACAGGTTGATCGTAAACAAAAATCGCGCCGGAGCAATTTCGTCATTTTTCGCGACTGTGTCGGAATTGGCTAAAATTTGACTGGTTGATCGGAAACAAAAATCTCGCCGGGGGCAATTTCGTCACTTTTCTCGACTGTGTCGAAATTGGCTGAAATTTGGCAGTTTGATCTGAAATAAAAATCGCGCCGGGGGCAATTTCGTCATTTTTCTCGACTGTGTTGGAATTGGCTGAAATTTGGCAGTTTGATCTGAAATAAAAATCGCGCCAGGGGCGATTTCGTCATTTTTCTCGACAGTGTCGGAATGGGCTCGAATTTTACTGGTTGATCGGAAACAAAAATATCGCCGAGGGAAATTTCGTCATTTTTCTCGACTGTGTCGGAATTGGCTGAAATTTGGCGGTTTGATCGGAAATAAAAATCGTGCCGACGGCGACTTCGTCATTTATCTCGAATGTGTCGAAATTGGCTGAAATTTGGCAGTTTGATCTGAAATAAAAATCGCGCCAGGGGCAATTTCGTCAATTTTCTCGACAGTGTCGGAATGGGCTCGAATTTGACAGGTTGATCGGAAACAAAAATTAGGCAGGGGCAATTTCGTCATTTTTCTCGAATGTGTCGGAATTGGCTGAAATTTGGCAGTTTGATCGGAAATAAAAATCGCGTCGTCGGCAATTTCGTCATTTTTCTCGACTATGTCGTAATGGGCTCAAATTTGACTGGTTTACCAAAAACAAAAATCGCGCCGGGTGTAATTTTGTGATTTTTCGCGACTATGTCGGAATTGGCTAAAATTTGATTTGTCGATCGGAAACAAAAACAGCGCTGGGGCAATTTCGTCATTTTTCTCGATTGTGTCGGAATGGGCTCAAATTGACAGGTTAATCGGAAACAAAAATATCGCCGGGGGCGATTTCGTCATTTTTCTCGACTGTGTTGGAATTGGCTGAAATTTGGCAGTTTGATCGAAAATAAAAATCGCGCCGACTGCAACTTCGTCATTTTTCTCGAATGTGTCGAAATTGGCTGAAATTTGGCAGTTTGATCTGAAATAAAAATCGCGCCAGGGGCAATTTCGTCAATTTTCTCGATTGTGTCGGAATGGGCTAAAATTTGTCAGGTTGATCGGAACCAAAAATCGCGTCGGAGCAATGTCGTCATTTTTCGCGACTGTGTCGGAATTGGCTAAAATTTGACAGGTTGATCGGAGACAAAAATCGCGCCGGGCACAATTTCGTCATTTTTCTTGATTGTTTCGGAATCGGCTAAAATTTGGCAGTTTGATCTGAAATAAAAATCGCACCGGGGGCAATTTCGTCATTTTTCTCGACAGTGTCGGAATGGGCCCGAATTTGACAGGTTGATCGGAAACAGAAACCTCGCCTGGGGCAATTCCGTCATTTTTCTCGACTGTGTCGGAATTGGCTGAAATTTGACAGTTTGATCTGAAATAAAAATCGCGCCGAGGGCAATTTCGTCATTTTTCTCGAATGTGTCGAAATTGGCTAAAATTTGGCAGTTTGATCGGAAATAAAAATCGCGCCGGCGGCAACTTCGTCATTTTTCTCGAATGTGTCAAAATTGGCTGAAATTTGTCAGTTTGATCTGAAATAAAAATCGCGCCAGGGGCAATTTCGTCATTTTTTCTCGACTGTGTCGGAATGGGCTCAAATTTGATAGGTTGATCGGAAACAAAAATCGCGCCGGAACAATTTCGTCATTTTTCGCGACTGTGTCGGAGTTGGCTAAAATTTGACAGGTTGATCGGAGACAAAAATCGCACCGGGGGCATTTCGTCATTTTTCTCGACTGTGTCGAAATTGGTTGAAATTTGGCAGTTTGATCTAAAATAAAAATCGCGCCGGGGGCAATTTCGTCATTTTTCCCGACTGTGTCGGAATTGGCTAAAATTTGACTGGTTGATCGTAAACAAAAATCGCGCCGAGGGTAATTTCGTCATTTTTCTCGACTGTGTCGGAATGGGCTCAAATTTGACAGGTTGATCGGAAACAAAAATCGCGCCGGAGCAATTTCGTCATTTTTCTCGACTGTGTCGGAATTGGCTAAAATTTGACAGGTTGATCGGAGACAAAAATCCCGCCGGGGGCAATTTCGTCATTTTTCTCGACTGTGTTGGTATTGGCTGAAATTTGGCAGTTTGATCTGAAATAAAAATCGCGCCAGGGGCAATTTCGTCATTTTTCTCGACAGTGTCGGAATGGGCTCGAATTTGACAGGTTGATCGGAAACAAAACCGCGCCAGGGGCAATTTCGTCATTCTTCGGGACAGTGTCGGAATTTGCTAAAATTTGGCAGTTTGATCTGAAATAAAAATCGCGCCGGGGGCAATTTCGTCATTTTTCTCGACTGTGTCGGAATGGGCTCAAATTTGACAGGTTGATCGGAAACAAAAATCGCACCGGGGGCAATTTCGTCATTTTTCTCGAATGTGTCGGAATTGGCTGAAATTTGACAGTTTGATCGGAAATAAAAATCGCGCCGGCGGCAACTTCGTCATTTTTCTCGAATGTGTCGAAATTGGTTGAAATTTGGCAGTTTGATCTGAAATAAAAATCGCGCCAGGGGCAATTTCGTCATTTTTCTCGACTGTGTCGGAATGGGCTCAAATTTGACAGGTTGATCGAAAACAAAAATCGCGCCGGAGCAATTTCGTCATTTTTCGCGACTGTGTCGGAATTGGCTAAAATTTGACAGGTAGATCGGAGACAAAAATCGCGTTGGGGGCAATTTCGTAATTTTTCTCGACTGTTTCGGAATCGGCTAAAATTTGGCAGTTCGATCTGAAATAAAAATCGCGCCGGGGCAATTTCGATATTTTTCTCGACAGTGTCGTAATGGGCTCGAATTTGACAGGTTGATCGGGAACAAAAACCGCGTCGACGGCAATTTCGTCATTTTTCTCGACTGTGTCGGAATGGGCTCAAATTTGGCAGTTTGATCGGAAATAAAAATCGCGTCGGCGGCAATTTCGTCATCTCTCTCGACTGTGTCGGAATGGGCTCAAATTTGACAGGTTTATCGGGAACAAAAATCGCGCCGGGTGTAATTTTGTCATTTTTCGCGACTGTGTCGGAATTGGCTAAAATTTGACTTGTTGATCGGACACAAAAACAGCGCCGGGGGCAATTTCGTCATTTTTCTCGACTGTATCGGAATTGGCTGAAATTTGGCAGTTTGATCTGAAATAAAAATCGCGCCAGGAGTAATTTTGTCATTTTTCGCGACTGTGTCGGAATTCGCTAAAATTTGACTTGTTGATCGGAAACAAAAACAGCGCCGGGGGCAATTTCGTCATTTTACTCGACTGTGTCGGAATTGGCTGGAATTTGGCAGTTTGATATGAAATAAAAATCGCGTCGGGGGCAATTTCGTCATTTTTCTCGACTGTGTCGGAATGGGCTCAAATTTGACAGGTTGATCGGAAACAAAAATATCGCCGGGGGCAATCTCGTCATTTTTCTCGACCGTGTCGGAATTGGCTGAAATTTGGCAGTTTGATCGGAAATGAAAATCGCGCCGACGGCAACTTCGTCATTTTACTCGAATGTGTCGAAATTGGCTGAAATTTGGCAGTTTGATCTGAAATAAAAATCGCGCTAGGGGCAATTTCGTCAATTTTCTCGACAGTGTCGGAATGGGCTCGAATTTGACAGGTTGATCGGAAACAAAAACCGCGCCGGGAGTAATTTCGTCATTTTTCTCGACTGTGTCGGAATTTGATGAAATTTGGCAGTTTGATCGGAAATAAAAATCGCGCCGGCGGCAATTTCGTCATTTTTCTCAACTGTGTCTGAATGGGCTCAAATTTGACCGGTTTATCGGGAACAAAAATCTCACCGGGTGTAATTTTCGTTATTTTTCGCGACTGTTGTCGGAATTGACTAAAATTTGACTAGTTGATAGGAAACAAAAATCGCGCCGGGGGCAATTTCGTCGTTTTTCTCGACTGTGTCGGAATTTGCTAAAATTTGGCAGTTTGATCTGATATAAAAATCGCACAGGGGCAATTTCGTCATTTTTCTCGACTGTGTCGGAATGGGCTCAAATTTGACAGGTTGATCGGACACAAAAATCGCGCAAGGAGCAATTTCGTCATTTTTCTCGACTGTGTCGGAATTGGCTGAAATTTGGCAGATTGGTCGGAAATAAAAATCGCGCGCGGCGGCAGTTTCGCCATTTTTCTCGACTGTGTCGGAATTGGCGCAAATTTGACAGGTTTATCGGGAACAAAAATCGCACCGGGTGTAATTTCGTCATTTCTCGCGACTGTGTCGGAATTGGTTGAAATTTGACTTGTTGATCGGAAACAAAAATCGGGCCGGGGTCAATTTCGTCATTTTTCTCGACTGTGTCGGAATTGGATGAAATTTGGCAGTTTGATCTGAAATAAAAGTCGCGCCAGGGGCAATTTCGTCATTTTTCTCGACTGTGTCGGAATTGGCTTAAATTTGGAAGTTTGATCGGAAATAAAAATCGCGCCGACGACAACTTCGTCATTTTTCTCGAATGTGTCGAAATTGGCTGAAATTTGGCAGTTTGATCTGAAATAAAAATCGCGCCAGGGCCAATTCCGTCAATTTTCTCGACTGTGTCGGAATGGGCTAAAATTTGTTAGGTTGATCGGAACCAAGAATCGCGCCGGAGCAATTTCGTCATTTTTCGCGACTGTGTCGGAATTGGCTAAAATTTGACAGGTTGATCGGAGACAAAAATCGCGCCGGGCACAATTTCGTCATTTTTCTCGACTGTTTTTGGAATCGGTTAAAATTTGGCAGTTTGATCTGAAATAAAAATCACGCCGGGGGCAATTTCGTCATTTTTCTCGACAGTGTCGGAATGGGCTCGAATTTGACAGGTTGATCAGAAACAGAAACCTTGCCGGGGGCAATTCTGTCATTTTTCTCGACTGTGTCGGAATTGGCTGAAATTTGAATGTTTGATCTGAAATAAAAATCGCACCGGGGTCAATTTCTTCATTTTTCTCGACTGTGTCGGAGTGAGCTCAAATTTGACAGGTTGATCGGAAACAAATATATCGCCGGGGGCAATTTCGTCATTTTTCTCGACTGTGTCAAAATTGGCTGAAATTTGGCAGTTTGATCGGAAATAAAAATCTCGCCGGCGGCAACTTCGTCATTTTTCTCGAATGTGTCGAAATTGGCTGAAATTTGGCAGTTTGACCTGAAATAAAAATCGCGCCGACGGCAACTTCGTCATTTTTCTCGAATGTGTCGAAATTGGCTAAAATTTGGCAGTTTGATCTGAAATAAAAATCGCGCCAGGGGCAATTTCGTTAATTTTCTCGACAGTGTCGGAATGGGCTCGAATTTGACAGGTTGATCGGAAACAAAAATCGCGTGCGGGGGCAATTTCGTCATTTTTCTCGACTGCGTCGGAATGGGCTCAAATTTGACAGGTTGATCAGAAAAAAAAATCGCGCCGGGGGCTATTTCATCATTTTTCTCGAATGTGTCGGAATTGGCTGAAATTTGGCAGTTTGATCGGAAATAAAAATCGCGCCGGCGGCAATTTCGTCATTGTTCTCGACTGTGTCGTAATGGGCTCAAATTTGACAGGTTTACCGGGAATAAAAATCGCGTCGGGTGTAATTTCGTCATTTTTCGCGACTGTGTCGGAATTGGCTAAAATTTAACTTGTCAATCGGAAACAAAAATCGCGCAGGGGCAATCTCGTCATTTTTCTCGACCGTGTCGGAATTGACTGAAATTTGGCAGTTTGATCGGAAATAAAAATCGCGTCGGCGGCAACTTCGTCATTTTTCTCGAATGTGTCGAAATTGGCTGAAATCTGACAGTTTGATCTGAAATAAAAATCGCGCCAGGGGCAATTCCGTCAATTTTCTCGACTGTGTCGGAATGGGCTAAAATTTGTTCGGTTGATCGGAACCAAGAATCGCGCCGGAGCGATTTCGTCATTTTTCGCGACTGTGTCGGAATTGGCTAAAATTTGACAGGTTGATCGGAGACAAAAATCGCGCCGGAGCAATTTCGTCATTTTTCGCGACTGTGTCGGAATTGGCTAAAATTTGACAGGTTGATCGGAGACAAAAATCGCGCCGGGCACAATTTCGTCATTTTTATCGACTGTTTTTGGAATCGGTTAAAATTTGGCAGTTTGATCTGAAATAAAAATCACGCCGGGGGCAATTTCGTCATTTTTCTCGACAGTGTCGGAATGGGCTCGAATTTGACAGGTTGATCGGAAACAGAAACCTCGCCGGGGGCAATTCCGTCATTTTTCTCGACTGTGTCGGAATTGGCTGAAATTTATATGTTTGATCTGAAATAAAAATCGCGCCGGGGTCAATTTCGTCATTTTTCTCGACTGTGTCGGAGTGAGCTCAAAATTGACAGGTTGATCGGAAACAAATATATCGCCGGGGGCAATTTCGTCATTTTTCTCGACTGTGTCAAAATTGGCTGAAATTTAGCAGTTTGATCGGAAATAAAAATCTCGCCGGCGGCAACTTCGTCATTTTTCTCGAATGTGTCGAAATTGGCTGAAATTTGACAGTTTGATCTGAAATAAAAATCGAGCCGACGGCAACTTCGTCATTTTTCTCGAATGTGTCGAAATTGACTGAAATTTGGCAGTTTGATCTGAAATAAAAATCGAGCCGACGGCAACTTCGTCATTTTTCTCGAATGTGTCGAAATTGGCTGAAATTTGGCAGTTTGATCTGAAATAAAAATCGCGCCAGGGGCAATTTCGTCAATTTTCCTGACAGGTTGAACGGAAACAAAAACAGCGCCGGGGGCAATTTCGTCATTTTTCTCGACTGTATCGGAATTGGCTGAAATTTGGCAGTTTGATCTGAAATAAAAATCGCGCCAGGAGTAATTTTGTCATTTTTCGCGACTGTGTCGGAATTGGCTAAAATTTGACTTGTTGATCGGAAACAAAAACAGCGCCGGGGGCAATTTCGTCATTTTACTCGACTGTGTCGGAATTGGCTGGAATTTGGCAGTTTGATATGAAATAAAAATCGCGTCGGGGGCAATTTCGTCATTTTTCTCGACTGTGTAGGAATGGCCTCAAATTTGACAGGTTGATCGGAAACAAAAATATCGCCGGGAGCAATCTCGTCATTTTTCTCGACCGTGTCGGAATTGGCTGAAATTTGGCAGTTTGATCGGAAATGAAAATCGCGCCGGCGGCA
>NW_019263128.1:0-1642 GCF_002742605.1 Olea europaea var. sylvestris
TCTACTGCCCTCAATGACATCTATGAGGTCATCAGCAGTTGCATCATACCTAAGATGAATATCAGCATTGTGTATCCTGTATTCACTGCATATTGCTTTCACTGTATCAAGATCCAGATGAGTGTTGGCAACTGTTGATGTAAGATTGATCCCACCCTTATCTTTCTTCCGAAATGTCAGATTTGGTGGTTCCTTGTTCAGCCTAATCTCAGTGCAAGAAGGAATAAAAATATTCAATCATTTCGATATAAGGACAAAGGGAAAATACACAACACTAATTCTAGACACAAACCAAAAGAGCCACACAAGTATACTTGATATAAAATATTTGAGGAAGTCTGCAGAAGAATCAAGCATGAATAATTTCAAAGAAAATTTAACAACAGCATAACAAGTTTATAATCTTAATGGAGTAACCTCTCCTCCTAACTCACAATTAGTTCCTAAGCATTACTTCTTGTTCAGCAAGCTGGCAACCTTCACCAAGCTGACATGCTACTTTTCCTAGTACTTCGCAATCAGTGTTTAAGCACTACCATGCTAAGCTAGCTGACACTGTCTGACTTCTACCTAATTCAACATGCTACATTTCCTAGTACACAATTAGTATATACACTATACTCCATGTTAAGCAAGCTCGCAGCCTGGCATAATTCTTCAATGTAATATGTGGCTTCCCTAACCATTTCTGTAATAATTCGATGTTCTTTCCAGTCAATTTCTGGGAAAGCACACAATTAGTTCAGTTGTATGATAAGATATGACTTCACATAGTCATATGTCAATATGATAGGACAGTTTACAAGATCACATTCTAGTATGCATGCTTGTACATATCTACCACAAATTATTTGTTATGAAACAAGGAAATTGTAAAGCAGAAAGCATCCTTCAGCTTATTCTTCAAGGAGTCAAGTTACTAAAGAGAAATTCTCTGTTTATTATCAAACAGCAGATGAAGAAAATGTCAAGTGGCAGAAAGCATCATGAAAGTGTATGGAGTGTATTTGACCAGATGAACAGCAAGATAAGGTATATATGGCACAGCAAAGATGTTACCTTATACCAAATCCCTCAAGCTCTTTCTCAATGAGCCGTTTGTGAGTAATTGGCTTCAGTGCATCCAAAACGATAAGAATACAGTTACATGTGCGAGCAGTACTGATGACCTGAATTCAGACCAGATAGAGTCATGGAATGAAGAAAAATCGGCGAAGGGCATAAGAGGGGGATGGGGTTAAAACAACCAAGAAAACAATACTGAATCAGTGATCAGAAAAAGTTATGCATTACCTGCCTACCCCTACCCTTTCCATCTTTAGCACCCTCAATAATACCAGGAAGATCCAATAACTGCCAAAAAGAGCAAAAAGATATTCTATAATAAGTACAAAAAGGCAAAGGCTTTCATTCCAGATAGAAAATGGTGAGGCAGCCGGAGCTGGAGCATAATCTTCCACAACGTTCATACAGTTATCATGTGGGTCAGTTTCCAATCCATATGAAAAGATGATGAACCTTATTATGCCATGAAAAATTTAGCCCCCGTTTGTCATCCTTGAAACCGGGGAGGAGAGGTAGAAGAGAAAGACCACAAATAAAGGTAAAAACAATTCTATTAATTCACCTCGAGTACAGCCCC
>NW_019263128.1:8195-9303 GCF_002742605.1 Olea europaea var. sylvestris
TTTTTTTTTTTTTTTTTATATATATCAAAATTCAGGAATCAAACAGGGACTTAAATCTGCTAAAGAGGAACACCAAACAGGGGATTAAATTGGAATTCTTTGTTATGCAGAATCAGTTATCTGAACAACATTATATCAAATTTCTTATCACTAAAAGCAAAAACGACAAATATGTCACGTATGACAACTAGTACAAACACAGAGGACTTTTTATTCCTATCATCTATGTAAATAACATATCCTTAGATTCAAATTGCTTCCCAGTTTTTAGTTCACATTTCCTGTACTTGAATGAATTGCAGTTAGAAAATTCAATAACTTAATGCACATAAATCTGCCATCTAAGAAAAATAATACATGACAAGAATATGCTTCCGAAATGTATTCTTTAATTCATCATGAGCTCCTGAAATTCACACCACTGCATTAAGTACACGAACTCTAACTTTACAAGGAATAAGTCCTCGCCTTTATGACAACAATGGGTTTATTATTGTCCATAATGTGATTTTAAGTAACACAAATATCTCAATCCTTGAAAATTTCCTTTGAAAATTAGGTGACTATACCGTCAAAATTGTACCTTCAGCAGGCCAAGATGATGGGCAGTTGCTTTATTCTTCTGAGTCCTCGCCATCTGAAACAGAGAAAGAAAAAGTTTAAAAACTTGTCCAAATTACCCAGTTTCAAACGAGAAAATTTTCAACTTTAAAGACCTGAATATCCAAATATGCATCCAAAAATAGCAGGCCAAAAAAGCCAAGCTCAATTATTCAGCCCCGATACCCAATCCAAATATATTCAGCTGCTAACAATCACTAGAATATAACTTCATTCTTTTCTTCTTTTTCAAAATAAACGCATAAAATGCGAGGCTAGCCAATATCCTTTAGCACTAACTGCAAAATTTTAAATTTCAGCTTCGTTTTCGCTTCAACCTATTATACACATCATTTTCCTCCCTGTTTAACTAAGATATTGTATTCCGTCACACTATCATTCTCCCTATAAATTTTAATTAGTTCATTTCGATTTCCGAACTATAGTAACGTATTCTACTAAAATGCAAAACAATTAACAAAAATTATATGAAATCATTTCCGTGACT
>NW_019263128.1:18066-18573 GCF_002742605.1 Olea europaea var. sylvestris
GGACATCCAATGGTCATAAACTCGTTACCATCTACGAACAAGTAAAACTTCAATCACTTAAATAGAATGCCTTTGATATCTTATTGTAGCAAAAGAGGGCCTTACGAAAGCTGAAGATTTGGTTTCCACAAATTCACAATTCGAGAAATAAGTCTCATGGCTAAAAACATAAGAATGTCCTAATGGAAATTAGGAGCTGCTCAGGAGTATCCTGAGCCGCCCCTTGTCTAACATTGTATTTGGAGTTAATGTATTGTGGTGGGCACACAAAAATAATAATAATAATAAAATAAACGAAATTTTGCATCAAATTGCATCCCTCTTCTATAAAGTCTATGTTTGCCCTTTATTGAAATTGTATTCTGCAATCTGGGAAAGAATCTGACATAATTCGGCAGGGGGCAATTCGGTCTTCAGACATGCTTATTGAGAATGAGCAGTAGACCTATCCTAGTCAACCTACACAAATGTTTGATTTGTAGGCTTCAAATTTTTTTTTTTTTTTTT
>NW_019263129.1:0-168 GCF_002742605.1 Olea europaea var. sylvestris
GGAAAGGAAAAAGCCCCAGAGAAGGGGGGAAGAGGCTCAGAATAGGGCGTGATAGAGACAGGGATAGGCACTTACCTTGTAACAGCCTACCGGTGACCGCCTCGTCTATGTACTCGGCGCCTTTGGGCGGAGCTTTCTCGATCAACTATCTCCCTTTAAGACCAAGGG
>NW_019263129.1:10104-10470 GCF_002742605.1 Olea europaea var. sylvestris
AAATTGATACTGGCTAGCTTAAGAGTTTCTAATATGGGATTTCCCTTTCCTTTGGCTTAAAAGATTCGATACTGCTGACTGAAAAGTGAAAAGCTTGCCCAGAAAGAAATAGGTTTGAATAATAGCCAATGTTCAACCAATATTCAAAGGGGAAACGAGAACAAATGCCAGTGCTTAGGAATGCCTGGGAGAAGGAATAGAACTACATCGGGTTACCTCTCCAACTAGAACTGCAAGGTCTTAGGACGACTTTCTTACCCAAGGGATGAAATCACTCAAAAAAACTAGATCCCAGGAAAGGAAAAAGCCCCAGAGAAGGGGGGAAGAGGCTCAGAATAGGGCGTGATAGAGACAGGGATAGGCACT
>NW_019263129.1:18257-18548 GCF_002742605.1 Olea europaea var. sylvestris
CTCTCGGGTCTAACTCTCTTTCTTTCGGGAAGGGCGTAGGCACTTTTCGGATAGTTGGTTTAGGTCAGAGAAAAAATATTTCATTCCGTTCCATTTCCGCTAGCTCTAAAGGTAAGTGCGGTTGATTGAAAAACGAGTCGGCTTTTGAGAGACAAGTCCAGTTTTTAAGTCTCCTTCGGACCCTTGCTTTTTCTCTCGTTAGGCACACGGGAGGCCAGGCGTACGATATACCTTCTTTCTTTCGGGCTGGGTGGCTAAGAAAGACAACTATTTCATTCTGAGCCTTCCACT
>NW_019263130.1:0-18544 GCF_002742605.1 Olea europaea var. sylvestris
ATTAAGCTTGTCTAACCGCACATCCTGTCGATCCAACCGATCCCTTATGTCCCCCATCATCCTTTCCATCCGTAGTATCGATTTTCCCATCATGTTAAGTTGATCATTGTCCCTGCCAGAATGTGTTCCTTCCATGTCAGACATCCTATAATCTAACTTTTTTCTGCCTCACCATGTTCACTCGGAATTCACTCAATTTGGCTTCTACCCTCAATTGATCTTACCACTCTACCTTTTACCGCTTGTTGCTTTCACTACGTGCTTCAATAAACAAATTGGAACTCAACCAAGGAATTAGTCTCGTGAAACCCAAACCGGATGTGAGTGAGATTACAAAACAAAGGACTCGAATTCGAACGTTTTGAAATTCAAGAAAGTGGTTCTTGAATTGATTTGGACTAAGAAAGACAATTTAAGAAAACAAGGGACTAATTTGGAAATAAATAATTTTTTTTTGAACAGTCGACGTGAACAATACTTTTTTTTCGACTTTTTTTTTCTTTTCCTGCTACCGTACGATGAACAGTACGATTTTTTTTGGACCCGGACTTTAACTATGACACCAACGAAAGAAACGGAAGTTGTTTTGGATTTTAAATGAGCCCAAAAACAACTTTTGAAATTTTTGACGAAAATAATTCGGAACAAAGACTCAAGAATTTTACTGGACAGAAGAACGCAAAGAATGAAGAAAAACTAGAAACAAAGATTCAACAAGAATTTAAAAGGGATATAACCTTGAATTGGAGCCTAAGCTCTGATACCAATTGATGCAAACCCGCGTAGCGCGATCACTACCAAACCCACAACAAATTGAGAATCAAATCCAAGAAAGCCAAAGACAAGTTTTTGGATTAAACCCAATAAACTGGAACCAAGCAACCCGAATCGCTGACAATATGCGGACCTCTTGATTACGCAATTTAAACGAATCTCACCTGGTTGATTTGAACGCCACAAGATTAATCTTGATATGTTCACAAGTTGTTCAACGAAAAATGAGAGAAAGCAATTAATATCTCACGAATAATATTCAATAATATGAGAGTTGTAATGTTCTACAATAAGGAATAAAGTATTTATACTATTCTAGAGAACCTAAGTAAACTTGGAAAAATATTTAAGAATAATGCAAAATTCATCCACAATAGCCTAATTATGGTAAAAATCTATTAATAATGAAATTCTATTACAATAAGGAACAAACGTAAAATTTGGAAAAATTCGCCTCAGACTTGGCCTACGCGGCCGCATAGCTTTAGAGCATGCGGTCACATAGTGCAACTGGTCTGCGACTTTGGGACTTCTGCTGGGTGTATGCGATCGCAGGACCTTAGACCTGTGCAGCTGCATTGTTTAATACTCCAGCTCCGTTTTATTCAACTTTAAACACGTTGATCCAATACTCTTCGGCCTTCATCCCCAACACGAAACTTGCTCCATTTTGCATCCCGAATATTGTTTCATCAACCATTGCTTTGACGAGCAATCCCATCACCTCTTTCACGCGCTTGGCCCTCGATCGCGTCATCGACCCCTCGACAATCAACGGATCTTTCCTCGATCTCGACTCTGGACTTGACTTTGGTACTTGTGCTTCCTGGATCACATCACATAAGGCTTTAAAAGACTCCCTAATATTTGTTTCCATAAGAATTTCAATCAGAAAAGGAAACCAGATTTTCTCGTCACGATTGGCCTGGGCATAAAACTCGAGCAGTCGCTTAGGCCAAGAATTTTTTCTCGATAATTAAAAAATCATGTTGGGCGATCACCCGGTATTTATAACTGGGCTGTTGCTTAGGAAAAATTTCTTCCATATGTTGCATTTTAGCCCCCGAAGTCAATTTTTGGTTCTTTCAAGCCCTTTCTCTTGCATTTTCAAGCCTTTGACTTTTAATTACATCCAATTGAACCCGCAACATCTTTAATCTTCATTTTATGGTCCGAATCAGCTATTGAAATGTTGCAACTTAGTCCTCATACTTTGGATTTTTTGCCTTTTTGGTTCTTTTTTGTTTCTTTTATCTTGAATTCCACCACATTCATCAATATAGTCATACAAAAAGTAATTACATAGAATTAAGTCATAATTCAAACTCTTTGATCATAATTAAGTCATATTTGTGAACTAAATACGTGTGTAAAAACCCACTTATCAAAGACAAAACCAAATGAAATAGAAATTCAGAAGAAAAAAGGATAAAATTTGATGCAGTACCAATAGAAATATCTAATGGAGAATGAGAAAATCAATCAACAAAAAAGAAGAAATCAGGGGAAGAGATGGTAGAAGAAGAAGAATAATGGAGAAAGAGAGGAAACTTTCGCCACAAACCACCAATATTTTATTCAATCATCTATCGTTTCAATTTCACGACAAACTAAATTTAAATAGCAAAACAAAATCCTAAAGAGAACGGGCTTGCCCAAACCCCTTATAAAAGCTCAATTACATAAATAAGAGTCCAAAACATAAATAAAAATCTAACTAGAAAATAAATAAAATGGATGTCCTCATCAACTCTCTCGGGTTGAGAGAAAACTTGACCTTCTTGAGTGGACAGATCATGAGAGGCTACAGTCAATCTCCCAAACAAAAGCTAAGTGGTTGAGCAAGCTTCTTTCGATGTTTGAAAAATGTGTCAGTGGAAGTCTGAATTTGGTGTCCTCACCAACTCTCTCGGAGTGGATGGGGAGGCAATCTGGGCCAATGAAGATCTTGCTGACTCCGATAGAGCTCCAATAAATCTAGGTCTAGTTGCTATAGTCTCTCTGGAGATTTATATACAATTAGAATCAGGCTGATCAACCCATCGAACAAGAAAGCGTTGAACTTCTCCATCATTAGTCAACACACTCTATTAATCTAAAATAGCATCAATTTTATTTTTGTGTGCTATGAGACATGGTATTAGGCTAGAAGTGGCAAAAGAATCAGGATCAAAGTCCGTAGAAGTAGGTAAAAGAGGATCATTGGAGGGATTAAAATGACATTTATAAGCAACTAAATCCTCAACATTGAAAGTAGAATGGTATCCAAAATGTGGTGGGTGTCAACAACATATGCATTTGTACCAATTTGCTTTAAAATTTTAAAAGGACTAGCACTACTGCTTTGCAATTTGGAGGCGGGTCCAGGTAGACGCCGCTCTGGCCTACTTCAGACCATAATGCAATCCCCAATATTAAACTCCACATGTCATTTATGCAAATCAGCTTGAAGTTTATATGATGCATTACTAGCTTCATGTTGTTTATTGATTTTAATATGCAAGTCATGAAGATGTTGTGCAAATGCCTCAGCTAACACAAACACTCTAGCATTTGGGGATATCGGAATGAGATCTAAAAGCTTCCAGGCTTATACCTATTAACAACATCAAATGGACTCATACCTAAAGATCGATTCATGGAACTCTTATATGCATTTTTAGCTGTAGGAAGAATCAAATCCCAATTTCTAAGATTTTCCCAGACCAAAAATCTTAACAAATTACCAAGACCATAGTTAACCACTTCTATTTGAACTTCAGTTTGAGGGTAGTAGGTTGTAGAAAATTTCAATTTAGTACCAACTTTTTGCCAAGGTTATCCAAAAATGACTAGTATAATGAACATCCCTATCTGACACAATGGTCTTAAGAAGCCTATACAATTTGACAATTTCATTAAAGTACAACGTGGCAACCTTGGACGCATCTGAGGTTTTGCTACAGGGGATAAAATGAGCCATTTTTGAGAAATGATCGACTACCACAAAAATAGAATCATGTTTCTTTGGGATGTGTGGAAGTCCTAATGCAAAATTCAAACTAACATCTTGCCACGGACAATTAGGGATGAAAATAGGTGTGTATATAGACTTGTGTTTTGCCTCTTCTGTTTGGCCAACTGACAAGTATTACACATGCTAACTATCTTAGCCACATCTTTCTTCAAACTAAGCCAATAAAATTGATGTTCAACCTCTTCTATGGTCTTATCATGCCCAAAGTGACGGGCAAAACCTACCGCATAAATTTCCTACATTATGAAACACACTGAAGTTTGAGGGATGCACAATTTATTGGCTCTTAAGAGGTAACCCTCATCATGACGAAAACCATCCACAGTATCTATTTATCCATCTTGTACATCAAGAAAGATATCCTTAAAATCAGGTCACGTTTCGTAATCTTCCTTAAGTCTTTCAAACCTATGACCTTGGCGCTCATGAATGAGAAAAGGGAGACACGATGACTTAAAGCATCAGCCGTTGGTTCTCTACACCTTTCTTATTTTTCAAAAAAAAGAAAAGAAAAAAAAAGGCATGCAAAAAAAAAATTTCGGGCCGTTGGTTCTCTACACCTTTCTTATTTTTCAAAAAAAAGAAAAGAAAAAAAGAGGCATGCAAATATACAATTCAGGGACCATGCCTAGAATTCAACTTTTTTTGAGAGTTTAGATGATGGAGGGCCTCATGATTTGAATAAAGAACAAACTCTTGAGGTAGTAAGTAATGGCGCCAATAGCGCAAAACCTGTATAACTACATGCAATTTCTTATCATTAGTTGGATAGCGTTGTTTGGTATCATTTGACTTCTAACTGAAATATGCAAATGGGTGGCATTCTTGACTAAGGACTCCACCTATTCCTATACCAGAGGCATCACACTTGACCTTGAAGACTTTGGAAAGTTAGGAAGATGCATGATAGGGCTTCTATCATCCACTTCTTGACTAACTTAAAAGCTTTAGTGCTTCTCGTGTAAAATGAAACTTCACTCTCTTCATACACTCCATAATAAAGGCCATGATTATTCTATGCCCTTTGATGAAATGACGATAAAAGGTAGTTAAGTTATGAAAACTCCTGACGTCATGTATAATCTTCGGTTCAAGCCAATCAACATTGTTTGAATCTTGACAGGTTTAGCAGATACCTCGTCGAGAATACAATGAATCCTAAGAACACAACTCTATTGGTGAAGAGAGAACATTCTTGACGTTAACATATAGTTTTGTCGCGTGAAGAGTAGAACAAACCTATGTGAGATGATCTCGGTGTTGTTTCTTAATCTTACTATAGACGAGAATGTCATCAAAGTAGACAATGAGGAACTTATCCATGAAAGGTTAAAGAATTTGTGTCATTGCTTGCATAAAGGTACTTGGAGCGTTGGTTGACCCAAAAGGCATGACCAGCCATTCGTAAAGACTACTTTTCGACATAAAAGCGATTTTTGCACACATCGCCTGGACAGATCCCAATCTGGTGATACCTATTCTTCAGATCAATCTTAGAAAATATTATAACACCAAGCATCATATCTAACATGTCATCAAGCTTAGGAATGGAAAAGCGATATTTCACCATAATCCTATTGATGGCACGACTATCTAGACACATTCTCTAAGAGCCATCTTTCTTAGGAGTCAATAGGACGGGGACTGCACAGGAGCTTAAACTGTTACGAATGAATCCTTTTTGTGTGAGTTCATCTACTTACCTTCGGAGTTCAGCGTGCTCAGTAGGATTCATCATATAATGGGGTAAATTTGGAAGGAACGTCCCCAAGACAAAACCTATGGCGTGTTGAATGTCCCGTAGAGGAGGTAACTTGTTAGGTAGGTCCTCCAGGAAGACATCCCAAAACTCCTAAAGGAGAGACTGAATTTTAGCAAGGCTCTCTATTGTGGAGTTCAATAGAACCTCCATAACGACCATAGCAAACACAACTGAGTCACCAACAAGTGTACGCTCAAACTTCTTAGGGTTAATGATATACCACACTTTTCTTTGTTTCCTGTGAGCCAATAGGTTTTGAGGGGTAGTGGGTTCAGATGAATCTTCTTGCCATTAAACATGAAGGAATAAGAATTGGATCGACCATAGATGATTAAATCTAGATCAAACAACCAAGGTTGTCCTAAGATGATGTGCTCGAAATCCATTGAAATAACATCACACCATTTATGATCTTTATACTAGAGAAACTAGATAGGAACTAAAGAATGCTCTTTAATAGCTATTGAAGACGTATCAACCTAGGGGACGCTATACTGCTGAGGGTAAGAAACTAGTTTCAACCCAAGATAGGATATAGTAGCCATCGAAATCGTATTAATGTGGCTACCACTGTCTATAATAAATTTATAGCCCTTATTGTTGAGCTTGATGTAAGTATGGAAGATGACATGACGATGTCAATCATCGACATCCCTGGATTAGGTAAGGGTACAACATACGGCACCGAATCTAGGCATGTATGGAGTAAGAGGAAGGGTCCGAATACAGCATAAGAAGGTATCTTCATTATCATCCAAGTCATCAAACTCTTCCAACTTAGGTTAATAAACTTAGTCTTCTAACAGTCGTCCACTATATCCTCACGTTTTTCCATAACTAGGGCTCGGCTAGGACGTTTAAAACCTTTTCAACTAAAGCATTGAAAGCGGGATGACGCTCTTGAAACTTCAAGACTTTTACCCTTACTCTCCAATATAGGGACAACATTAGAAGGGAGAGGCCCTAGATTAGACTTAGGAGAATGAGTGGACACAGAAGAGATTGAAGTGCAAGTTTCACTGTGAGTTCTATACGACGTTGTAGTCACTAACTCATAATCTCGAATGAAAAAGTAGGCGTGGTCAAGAGTGGTAACACCTAAAGGACAAGCTCACACCTAAGATCATCCCTTAGACCTTGCCTAAACCTACTTGAGGTCATGACATCTCATTCAAAAATCATTAAACTGAGTGATGTAATCGATCACAGATTGATTGTCTTGCGTAAGTGCATTCAAGTTATCCTTGTTAGATTAGGGTAAGTACATATCTTGAAGGTGATGCTTGATTTTATCCCAGCTCCCAACATGAGGAGCAAGACGTTTTTCAATGAGATTTTCAACACTTTTCTAAAAAGAGCTGAGCATTACTAGTTAATTTCAGACTGAAAAATTGAACTCTTCGATCTTTCGGAACCCCATACCAAGCGAAGAAATGATCCATATCTCTAACCTATTAAGTAAATACGCTAGAGTCTAGGCAAACATCAAATGTAAGGGCATCCAACTTAATGTTTATAAAGAACGTTCCTCGTGGCGAGAGGGATACTAAGTACCATGATGGTGATGTTTCCGCTCTTGTTTACAAACCCGATTTTCATCCCTACAATCCTATCTAATACGGTGTTGACCACCTTATGGACGATGATGAGGTCTACTAATGGATACTTCAGAGTTTTAAACTTCGATCGAATATGAAGTATGCTCAAATGTGTTCAACCTAGCAACTAGGGCTCTATTCTCTTCACAAGTGGTAGCCATCTCAGTTTGGACTGTTGCTGATTTAGCATGTAACTGTTGTTGGCTAGTGGCAAGTTGTGCTAATTGCCGGTAAGAGCCTCAAGTTGGGAAGGGTCTATGGCAAGGGTACTGGAAATAGAGGTAGTACCACAACCGTAACGCAATTGCACACAAAGCAACACTAGCTAAATGAAGTGCAATAGAGAGATCAATAAATAATGAGAGCCAATTCGCTCAATAATTTCGATCAAGTAGGATTTAAGGCTAAAATGATCACAGTAATAGCAATACAAAGAATTTAAATGATGCAATTTTAATATGAAGCAGTAATATAAACCAACAATAATAGAGTTCAAGGAATCCCTATTGTTTATTTACCTGAATTACTGACACACGTCCCAGGTATGCTGGCGTCCTTTCCTTTGTGTCCAATGTCTTAGCTCCTGTTGATTGTAATTTATGTTGGTTCTAGTGTATATTGCTAAGAATCAATTGTATGGGACAACGAGGGTAGGAATCACAACAGAAAAGGCGCGACGACTAAAGGCAGTGACACTTGCAAAATCGGTGACGACAGTCGGGGTGCTGGTGTTAAATGATGATTGTAGCAAGCGAAGGGATAGTGGTGGGTGATGCCATGAGATGTTGAGAAAGATGGAAGTTTGGTAATGATAGTGGTAATGGGTTTGATATATGAAATCAAGTGGCAATAGTGAGGAATATGTATGGCCTGTAGCGGTGGCGGATGTAAAAGCGATGGAGGATGGCGGGTAATGTTGTAGTGGCCGATGAACAATGGGCTAGGTAATAGGTTAGTGTTTTATTTGTAAGGTGGGTGGATTACAGTAAGTAGTGGGTTGGGTTAAGGTGTAGGAGTTGGGTTGGAAGTAAGTGGGTTGGACGTAGTGGATTGGCTAGGCCTTGGTAATATGAAAGGATATGGTGTATGGGTTTAGGAGTTGTTGGGTTGTGTGTTATTGGGCTTTGTAGGAATTGGAAAGGTTGGCTATGGCTTGTTGTTGGCGTGTATGGTTGTAAATTTGTAATAAATATTGCAAGAGTGAACAGAAGCAAAGGAATTGAAATAGTAGTAGACACTGTAGCGATTTTTTTTAAGAAACTGATGAAAATACTAAAACTAATTTTTTTCCGGTGTGAACAATACCTGTAAATAGTAACTTCTTTTTTTTCAACTAAGAAGAAAATTGTCAAGAAAACTGCTGCCAGCACAAACAAATTCTTTTCGTTTGTGCTGTTCCGACAAATTTTGTGAAAAGGACAGGAAGAAATTTTGGATTGTAGGAAAGAAATTACTCAAGCTTCGGCTTTGATACCAAATCTAATGCAGCACCAATAGAAATACCCAATGAAGAATGAGAAAACTAATTAGCAGGAAGAAGAAATCAGGGGCAGAGATGGCAGAAGAAAAAAATAGTAGAAGAAGGAGAAGAATAATGGAGAAAGAGAGGAAACTTTCGTCACAAGCTACCATAAATTTTGTGAAAAGGACAGGAAGAAATTTTGGATTGTAGGAAAGAAATTACTCAAGCTTCGGCTTTGATACCAAATCTAATGCCGCACCAATAGAAATACCCAATGAAGAATGAGAAAACTAATTAGCAGGAAGAAGAAATCAAGGGCAGAGATGGCAGAAGAAAAAAATAGTAGAAGAAGGAGAAGAATAATGGAGAAAGAGAGGAAACTTTCGTCACAAGCTACCAATATTTTATTCAATCATTTTCAATTTCCCGACAAACTAAATTTAAATGGCAAAACAAAATCTTAAAGAGAACAAGCCTGGGCCAAACCCCTTATACTAGCCCAAATACATAAATAAGAATCCAAAACATAAATTAAGATCCAAGTAGAAAATAAATAAAATGAATGTTCTTATCAACTCTTCTGAAATGGGAGAAAACTTGACTTGTCGAGCGGACAAATCACAAGAAGCTACAGTCAATCTCCCAACCATAAGTTAAGTGGTTGAGCAAGCTTCTTCCGAAGTTTGTTAAAATGTGTCAGTGGAGGACTGAATCTGGTGTCCTCACCAAAAGTTCTATTGTTTCATGGAGAAAAAAGCAATATGCAAGAGTTTCTCCTAAAGAAGCAATACTGCCACCATAAATGTTGGCACAAGAGATGCAATAAGCCAGTAAATATCTGGCAAGAAAAGACTTAGAAACAAATTTGGAGAGCAAACATTGAGCAGGCTGTTTTGATAAGTGTAGACCTGCACAGCTGTTCAAATTACGTTAGTTTATGAGGATTTGATTATTGGTTGAAGCTCTGGAGATGGGAATACTAAATCTATATTGACTGATCCACCATTTGACAATACTCTGGTCACTTATACTTGACTACCTAAATAGTCATGACTTAAATCACAGAATCACTATTGATAACAAATGAAAAACCAACATCTTTGCTTAAGTTTCCAGGACCCAAAAATTTTGAGAATTACCATGAATAATTCCTAAAGTCTTTGTAGAAATCCAAATAAATAGAACCTTAATATCTTCATACCATAAATTAACCAGTAAAACGAGCAAACTCCTTCAAGTTGGTTTTGGATTATAGACTAGAAATCAACATACCGATGCATTTGAAGCAAACTATTGCAATTATCTATAATCAGTATTTTGGATTATGTGATCTATAATAAGATGGTTCAGCTCAAATGTTAAGCATTGTACTAAACAACTTTGCCAATTTGTTTGAAATATCATTCTCTACTTATAAGTTCGCATACTCATAACCTAGTAACATTCAGCAAAGTAAAAAATTGGTTAATAATGCACGAGGAATTCCATAAATATCAATGAGTATATTTATAGTTGACTGAATAAATGTACTCATTGACACACATTTGCGAACACTTGGTGCACAACTGACGTGAATTTTTGCTACTTAGGAAAAATTTACTTCACCCACTACCTAGTACAGCCAAAATCTAAGCCCTTGTTTGAGCCACATTATTGGAATAAAAATGCATTTTTGAATAGTATATTGATGAAAAATGTGTAGTTAAGAAATAAGGAAAAGTTTTGAATTTACGTGTAATATTATTTTATTAAAAAATATGTGGCTGAAATGATATCAAATCACTGTTGAAAAATGTTTTTTTTTTTTAAATATGGTCACTTTCTTTACACTAATGCCTGTTTAAATCCCTGTCAATAGGGGTGAGACCGTAGTTGTGATCTAGGAGCACAAGTATGTATATAAAATTGGAAAGTTGAAAAATGAATTAAAATTTAGATCTGGTACTTGACCTCTATGTTCGATAGCTGGTAATGTAAAATGTAATGGTAAATGATATTTTGTCCATTTTACATTTGTAAATTTTAGAATTGGATTTTTTTTTGTCTGATTCAGTGATTTGCATAATGAAAAATAAAAATTGAGTTTGGTTCTTGATTCTGACTCTAATTATCATTTCTAGAACCAGAGCCAAAACAGAACTAGAACCAGGACCAAATGGTTCTTAGTTCTAATAACCAAAACTATTATTATTATTATTATTATTATTTTTTTTTTTTTGGGTAGAATCGAACCAAATTGTTTGACCTTGTCTGGTTATTTTGTTAACCCCTACGTGCAACTGTCACCTTTACTTATTATTCATATAATTTTGTACGATCTATAAATTAAAAATACTAAAATAAATGAAGTAAATGGTTTCTATTTTTGTTAGGAATGGCAATTAAAGGCAACAAACTTGTAAACTGTAAAGCTAAGATAATCTTCAATTGGGTTGTGGATTGCACTAAAAGGTGCGCTACGTCATGACAAGGAAAGAAGTATGAAGGGTGTAACGGACATCATCTACTTAATTTTTTATAATTTATCTCCATTGAAAGTACGCTAGACCTAATCCACCATTTATTTTTTTATATTTTATCCTCACTTTTTTTTATATACCTTTTGTACATGTGGTCCTTAATTTTCCCAATCCACAAACTATTGAAGATGATCTTCCCTCCATCCCCATTTTACTTGCCAAATAATACCTAATTGTTGTGCTGGAGATGCTCTAATCTTCTATTTATAGAGACATATTCGATAATGGAAGCTAAATATACCACACTAATTGTAAAACTAAAAGAAGCTATTATTTTGACCTAAATTCCTTTGGGTATTGGAGTTTTGGATATAGAGGTTTTGAATAAGTATAAAGATGGATCAAGGGGAAGAAGTTTCACATTTTGGCTCACTTAGTGCTCATCTCCTACTTGAGCGCTCAAAAATGGGTAACCATCCCCTTGCTTACCACCTGCTTGAGAAAAAAATATTGTTTACTTATTTTTAGCTCATTTTTTTTTATCCTCTTTCCAACTATAGTGTATTCTCTTGGGTCTTATATATATTCTATGAAATTCTTGACTTTCATATGACTTTACATGAGTTTAAGGGGTTAGAAAATATTGTAAACATAAATTTTTATATTTTTTCTCCATATTAATAAATTCTTCATTCTCCTACCAAGTTTCTTGTATTCTTGTTATGTTGTGATCGCTATTTTATATTTTATTATAGCATTGTCTTTGTCAATTCACTAACAAATGGTATCAAAAAATAGACAATTCTTGCTAATTTGTTAACAAGTGATATCAGAGCTTAAAGTTGGATTTCTTTGAGCTTTTTTTCTTTTGATGATAACCAGGAAATATGATATTTTACTTTTGGATCGTAGCATTAGATTCTCGTTATGATAGGTGAAGATGCAAGCAGTGCTCGTTTAGATAGATTTCGACGACGTTTTGTAGGGATTTAACAAAGTGCTTTTAACTTGGTCAATACAAGATAAATAACATAAGGATCGAAAGGCTCTATCATAGATTCGTCTTCATCTTTTGAATCACATTCTTCTAGATGTTTTGAAAGAGAAAATCACAGCTACTAAGTGTCTAACTAGTAAATTGCATCTGAAGCAATGTTTGTCTTCTAATCATATAATAGAAGGTACGTCCTTAAAAAATCACATTGTTGGCTTTAAGGAAAATATCGCTAATTTGAAAACCTTGAATGTTAAATATTATGAAAAGAATTTGTAGTTGATTTTATTGTGTTCTTTGCCCACTTCATATATGTTGTTAAGAGATACAATATTATATAATCGTGATACCCTCACATTTGAAGAAATATATGATACTTTGTTTTCAAAGGAGAAGATGATGCTTCTTATTGGATATAAGGCTAAAGGAAAATGCCTTGTTATTCATGTTGATAATGAGAGGAACAGTTCGAAGTCTAACTTAAATAATAAAATTTGTAATTATTACAAGAAGAAGGGGCACACGAAGAATAATTGCTATAAGTTACAGAATAAAGAAAATTTGGCTTCAAATCAGAAGGGAAAGCAACTAGAAACTTCAAGTACGTCAACATTGTAGAAGATTGCTATAGTGATGGAGGACTTTTGATTATTTCTAACATGACTCCAAACCTGGCGAGGATTGAATTCTTGATATAGCTTGCACTTTTCACATATAATCCAATTGGGATTTATTTGCAGCATATGAAATAGTTATGAAAGGCATTTTGGTGATGGTTAATAATGAACATTATAAAATAGCTGGTATTGGAAAGGTCAAAATTAAAATGTTTGATGGGCTGATCATAACATTTAATGATGTGAGCTACGGTCTAGATTTGAAGAGAAGCCCTATCTCCTTGAGTATTTTTTTATTTAATAGAGTACAAGTATATTGGTGAAGGTGGAGTTTTGAAAGTCAATAGGTGTTCGTGTTGTATTGTAGGGACATAAAAGGTCCCAGTTATATATCTTGTAGGGTTCTATAGAATCACTGGAGAACAATCAACAAAAATTAAGTTCATTGGTACATATTTAGTTTGATACAATATCGTTAGAGTTTGGTTTCGGGTTTACATTGAAGAATCTATCTCCATCGAATTCAAAAGTTATGGGTAATATCGCTTTGCCATCACTAGCGGTGCCATCTTATTTAATTACTAGAGACAGATCCAAGAGAGATATTAAGCTTGCACAAAGGTACAAAAAAAACTCATTTAGTTGTATAAGCTTTAAGTGTAGTTGAAGATATTGAGTCTAGCGAAGAGTTTTTGACAAAAACAGTTTGTAGTACTGATTCTGTTATAGGGTGTGCTTTGCACTATTTGGTAATAATTGCTAAATTATTTGTGATTTTGTTGCTCATGGCGATACGAGCAATTTTGGCACCCGAGGTAATTCTGCTGAGCAGTTGTTGGATTTAGTTGATCCTAGTTGGATTTTGTGAAAGAGGTGGAGAAATTTTTTCTATTGGAGAGATTTGTGAAGATTTTTTTTGTTGAAAAGTCAAGTTTATATTCCTTGAAGTGAAACTCGTCTCCAAGTGGAGAATTATTGAAGCTTTGTTCGTTGTAGTAAAATTTGTGTCAAGGTGATTTGTTAAATTGCTCAAATTCCTTTGGACAGTGGTGTTTTGGTTAAAGAGATCTTGAAGAAGTTTAAAGATGAATCAAGGAAAAGATGACGCCATATTTTAGCTTGTTGAGTTCTCATCTCCTACTCCAAAGCTCAAAATAGGGTGATCGTTGCTCGCCTGCCGCCTATCTACTCGCTTTGCCAGTGCTATCCAGGAAAATATTGTTTCCTTATTTTTTGGTCGTTTTTTATCCTCTTTCCGATTATAATGTATACTCTTGAGGTCCTATATATGCTCCACGAAATTTTTGGCTATCATATGACTTTGTATGAGTTTTAGGGATTGGATAATATTGTAAACACGATATTTTTGTATTCGTTCTCCATGTTACTAAATTCTTCATTCCTTTACCAAATTTCTTATGCTCTTCTTGTGTTATGATTGTTATTTCACATTTTGTCATAACCTCATCTTTGTCAATTTGCTAGCAAATGGTATCAAAGAATACATAATTCTTATTAGTTTGTTAACACGCTCGAAGGACTGCTAAGTGAGCTAGAAGTTCAAAAAGTAAATGCCACTATCTGGTGTAATAGTTAAAGTGCAATTTACCTATCAAAGAGCCAAATGTTGCAAGATAAAACTAAGTATATTAACGTAAGGTTGTATTTTATATGAGATATTGTAACTCAAGGTGTTGTTGAAATAAAAAAGGTATCCAAAAGACAACCCTACGAATATATTAATCGAAACACCCAAAACAAGAATCACTGAATTTGATGATTGACAACGATATTGAGCAGCCTCATTGATGGGACAATAAATGTGTTAAGAAGAAAGATATTTTCGAAAAGCACTAGGAGAACTTTTGAGAGATTGAAAATATTAAAGAAGGAACTTATGTTATATAACCTCTAAATTTACTTCTTATAAAAAAAGAAGGAAGCACCTATATCTATAGTGCTCATTAGACTCTTATCTATACGTCTGAACAATCAATATAAATGCATCTTCCAACTACCTACTAACCTCTACCATATATACTCTTTGATATAAAACAATTCTAGATAGTTACTTTAGAGAACATATGTTATTTTGGATGTGGACACAGGACTGTTGATCCCAAAGGCAATGCAAGATTGAGATTTAATGACAATAATGAAATATTCAAGATCGCACCACGAAAAACAAGATTAAAGTAAAGTAGAAAAAGAGAAACTAAGCAGAGGAATGATAAATTTTATTAAACCCAACAATATGGAGTGAATAATACAGGACAATAATAATGTTGCATCTAAAACTAACAAAGGAGTCTCTAATTTATAGGCCACGTCCATAAACCTAATGGAGTCCTAAAAGGTAAGAAAATATACTAGAATTAGGTTAAACCGCGTAAAAGGAAAAAATCTTGGATGTAATTTGATTTCTTTCCAAATTCAAGCCAAATGTGATCTTCCAAGATTTCAACCCAATTTTGAGGCATTAAAGCTAACAATCTCCACCTTGACTTAAATTTTGGTACAACGAACAAAACTCCAAAATTTGAAATCTGTCTACTTCGAAATGAACTGACTAATCTCCTCAACATAGTAACCAAAATCTCCATCACCAAACTATCGTCCTCTGCACGGCATCCACAAGTGACACCCAAACCTGGGTTCCCAAAATTCCACCAATGAATTACTATTGATCAAATAGGGTCGAAGCACACCTTATAGTGGAAACCATACCACATGCTAGATCAGAAGGCTCCTTGCTAGAATTGTCTCCTTCAACGTCCCATAAAGCATTCCAGACGTTATTGACACCACTGTACCTACGCTGCATGAGTCCAACCCTAGTAACTGAACATAGTGTATTCGTTGAAATTGGTGGAAAAGCGAAATCACCAACGCTCTTTCTAGCAGTGTTCTTAACCAACTCAGAGCTCGCCACAAGATATACTGTACCAAACTGAACTTCCACTACGGCACTGAATTGTCCAAATGTCTCTTAACTGGTTTCGCATTTCCCTATAAGATGTACAACTGAAACTTCTTTCATCCCTCCAATATAACTTGGACGCCCCTTCAGACTTTCAAAACTTCACCTCCACCAGAGAATTTATACCCTTTTGCATCTAGGGTACTCAGTGATATGATATTTTTTGTCAAGTCTGGAACATGGCGAACCTGATCAAGTGTCATCACTATCCCATCTTGTAGCCTCAATTTGATCTGACCAATTTCTGCAACTGACAATATTGGTTGTTTCCCATGACAACTCTACCTTCCTTCACCATCTCATATGTCTGAAACAAAGCCCTATTGGGGCACATATGATACGAACATGCAGAATCCAGAATCCACTTCCCAGGTTTGGATTCTCATCAGATACAACCAACGTTACATCTCCTTCATCCGAAAAATTCTCAACAACGTTAGTCTCGTTACCTGATAGCCTCGCATGATTTGCATGTAAATCATCTTTACCCTGCAACTTGTCTCAATCTTTCTTAATGTGTCATTTCCTCTTGCAGTAATAACAATACACATTGTTGTACCTTACCTTTGATCTATCCCTCCGTCGATTACCATGAGTAATCAGAGCATCACCACCCCTAGATGTAGGATCTCCAACCAACAACTCCATCTTCTCCTTTGAGAATAGGGCATCATATACCTCCTCAATGGTCAGCATGTCATGACTATACAATATAGTATCACGAAACAACGAAAAAGAACTGAGTAGCAAACACAACAGGATCAAGGGAAGATCATCTTTATCATATTTTACCTCTAACGTCTTCACATCTGCAACAATCTCTTTGAACACAACAAGATGATCTTGTAGTGACCCTCCTTCTGCCATGCGATGGGAATACAACTTCTGCTTTAGAATCAGTTTGCACGTCAAACTCTTTGTCATGCACAACTGCTCTAGCTTGAGCCACAAAGTAGCCGCGGTCTTTTCCTTCAAAACATCATGCAGAATATTGTTGGATAAGTACAGATGAATCTGTGTTAGAGCCTTTTGATTCCTCCGTTGTTCCTCCTCCATAGACAAATTTGCTGGCATCTTCTCAAAACCCAACAAAGCATCGTCAAGATCCATCTACGTCAACACCGCCCTCACCTTTACTTGCCATAGCAAAAATCTTGTATTGCGATCCAGTATTAGAATTTCATACTTCAATGAATTCATCCTTGAAAAATCTCAACCAAATCACGAAGAACCTACAACTAGGGATGTTAAAAAGGTTCGACGGCTCGGGCGGCCCGCGGCTTTTCGTGAGTTGGCCCGCGAGCAAAAAAGAAAGGCAACATTTGTTGCCTTGAAATTCTGCCTTTTAAAGGCAGCAATTCTGCCTTTTAAAATGCAGAATTTGTTGCCTTTCAGGGCAGCAAAATGCAAGAAAAAAATAAATAAAAAGCCAATGCAGCCCAGAAAAAAATCGAGTCTGTCCGACTCGGCTCGGAAAAGCCCAAGCCGAAAGCTCAGGTCGAGCCAAAATTTTTTGGTCGAGCAAAAGCTTAGCTCGGCTTGGTCTTGTAAAAAAGCTCGACCATTTTAACCGAGCCAAGCTCCAGCCGAAAGTTTTAGGCTCGGGCTTGGCTTGTTGACATCCCTACCTACAACCCATGCTCTAATACCATTTGTTGATCCCAAAGGTGATGTAAGATTGAGATTTGATAACAATAATGAAATATTTAAGATTGCACCATGAAAAACAAGATTAAAGTAAAGTAAAAAAAAAAAAAAAGAGAAACTAAGCAAATGAATGATGAATTTTATTAAACTCGACAATATGAAGAATACAGGACAACAATAATACTGCATCTAAAACTAACAAATGAGTCTCTAATTTATAGGCCACGTCCATAAACCTAAGGAGTCCTAAGAGGTAAGAAAATATACTAAAATTAGGTTAAATCACGTAAAAGGAAAAAATCTTGGATGTAATTTCATTTCTTTCCAAATTCAAGCCACACGTGATCTTCCAAGATTAAAACCCAATTTTGAGGCATTAAACCTAACAATGGCTCACTTAATTACAATAATTAACGAGTCCTAATCAAAATAATAAATGCCTTGATCAAATTTATTTAACTACATAATGCACGACTAGCATATGAGATTCGTCATCAATTGGATTAAAAAACCATCGATTAATTTGATCTGGACAATTGGAGTAGTTTGACAATTTATTGAAGAAACGAAAGATTTACAGTTTTCTCCAACGACGTGGAAGTCAGTTATATTAAACTTTACTCCTAGAATCTATGTTGAGTCTGTTTAGCCCCTGTTTGGTTTGGATAAAAATCATATTTTTAGTAGATTTTGATAAATAAATAAAAAAAAAGATAAATTGTGTAGTTGAGAAGCTAATAAAAGTTGTAAATTTAATAAAATGTGTAGTTGAAATTGGATTTAAAGACAAATGAATTTGAAGAAATGAAAGCCAAATAAGCACTTAATCTTAAAAAAACTATGAAATTTTTTTTGAAAGTAAAAACATCGTAGTTTTGTTATTGACTTTTGCATAGCAAAAGTAATAGATCTAATATTTGGTACTGATTAAAATCTCAACAATTAATTTTAATCATATATTTTATAAGTCTCACAACTTTTTAATTATACATTTCATTAACTTCTATCAAAATCTACTAAAAATTTGATTTTAATTCTCACCAAACAGAGCCCAATCCTACTCAGGATGTAGAGAATTCTTGAACTATCCTTTGTTTTATGTGCTTGCCCATTTATTTTTCAGTTATGTTACTTGTACAGATTGTATTAACAGATTGATTTATAGGTGTTGAGTTGGCAAAATTTCACACCATTTAGCACAAAAAAGCTAAACCAGCCTGTGAAATCTTATCATC
>NW_019263131.1:0-310 GCF_002742605.1 Olea europaea var. sylvestris
GGGCCGTTTGCGGCTTGGGGCACTCTTAGCTGTAGTGGGCTTGGCAGGAAGAGAAGTAGATGGACAAACAGACTGTTTAGCACGAGCAGGGGAGGAAGGACTCCTAATGGACACAGGGGTGGCCAAAACAGGAGAAGTGAAAGAAATGTTTGGCTGATCCAGTGAATGGAAAGCACGATTGGCATCAGTTGCAAACAATCTGCGCTTCACTGATGGTCAGAATTGTTCAAAAAGGGGATGGATGGCATGGCTAGGATTGAAGGGGGCTAATGAAAAGTTACTCGTCAAAAGAATATTGCGAGTATCTATA
>NW_019263131.1:4914-13533 GCF_002742605.1 Olea europaea var. sylvestris
AGAAATAGAGTAGCAATTAGATCCCCAAGGAAGAAGAACCAAAGGGCGACCAAGACTTACGTTTTTCTCTCTTTTCTCACAAGACCAACACACCACAAAACGACTAGGGATGAATGTATATATAATGGGTTAGTTTAGGTTAAACAATGGGCCAAAGGGTAATTAGGCCAACAATTCAAATAATCAATATATCATCCCAATGCAAAGCCACAACTTGGGCCATCCAAAAGTGTTGGGCCACGAGCAACATTAACTCAATTAAATTGCTTCAAATGGCCTCTAGTTGTTTTCGGGTCGAGTTATTACTAAGCTGTCGATATAACTTATCCAACAACAGTACAACATCATGGCCCGAATTTATTAGGTATCAAAAAACCCAACAAATCTCCACCTTGATTTTCAATAAATCTGTAAGCAATTAAAACACGGAGTTAGCACTTGTATAATCAAGGTAGCTAATAATATTGGATCACAGACCTTACCTTAGGTTTCCAACCTGAAATTTGAAACACATACCATACCTACTCCATGTACTCACCAAGGCTAAGGTCCAAAAAACACCCAAGTAGAAACAAGTATTCACAGTGAACAAATAATCATATGATGAAGATATTATAAGGATGCTTCACAAATCCTTTCAAAATCACATTCACACAGAACCACAGATTAACACCAAGTTAATCAACACACGATCAAACACATATGCAACAAATTCATAAATGAACCTAGAAAAGATCTCACCACACTTATCCTATCCCATTCTGTATTACTCCTACCTCGAGAATATATATCTCGATCCTCTCATCACCCACCATGCTCAATAGATGATCACTCATGCTTAACTAGTAAGTTACAATATATCCTAAACTCTCGGGATAATTCTCTATCACCACATCACTTCTCCCTAACATAGGTTAATAATGGGTCTCTACCTAACAGAAGTGATAGAAGTGCCTCTCTTACACTCCATCTATACAGGGTTTCTTTCACAAATAAAGGATTCCAATATTTAATCACATCTCCACTCGTGATCTAAATGTCACACTCCACATCACCCATGCATATCACCAATGCATCTTCAGACATCTATACTCCACCTTACCGATAGATACTCAACTCACTACTAATGCATCTCAAACTTATAATGGCAAATCAACACCTTTCGAGGACCACAAAGGTTAGGGCTAAATTTAAAATTGACCCACGCACCACAAGGTTACTCCAAACGCCAATGCTTAAAAATCCACAAAGGAAATGGTGAAGATAGCACTCATAAAGGGAATAGAAGAAGAGTTCGTTACTTCACAACACTCATAAAAGAGGCTCACAAAGAGGAAGAAAATAACCCTACATGGCTGCCTCACACAATCTCACAAACTACATAGACTCACAAAGATAAAGGGAAAAATTGCTGCCCATCTTCACTACCATACTTTCACACTACTCATAGAGCAAATGAAGTACGCCACAAAACTTAACCCACTATGCATGCAAACATATTACACAAAGTAATTAAATCACTCTAATTCATGCAATTAAACACATCAAACATATTGAAAGTGTAACATACCAACACAACAGAATTAAGTGATTACACATGCTGAAAAGATTACACACATGCATATGCAATAACCAGGTTTATTTTCAATAAACCTTACACAAGTCATCGCTCGACCCAATGATGACATTCACCTTACCTCTTTCCTTATCTTTCCTTTTATTATCATTTCTAGGACAAACTATCTCATCATGTTGATAAGAGTGTAAAATATAATATTTTCTCCTCTTAATTATTGCATTGGTTGATTATTTGATACAAAAATGCACTCATTATACTTATGCTTTGATTCAGATTGTATTTTGGTAGAAAAGTTGAAATTTGGAAGAAAAGAGTGAAAAATGACCAAAATGGAAGAAAGTGAAAGTTTAGGGATCAAGTTGAAAATAATCTAAAGATGAGATGGGCGATGGAATGATGATTCGACAAAGCTAGGAGTCCATTGGGTGCAATTAGAAGTCAAAAGAAGTTAAATATGACCATAACATATTCACAAATCAAATTCCAAACGCATAAATATTTTCCAAATTTTCAGCCGGAGATTGAAGTCCACTTTTGACCCAGTAAACGTCAGAAATTGGAAAAGGCTACTCATAGAAAAATTGTAGCCCTTTGTGTTATCTTTCCAACACACTCTGAATTACCTTAATTGGATATCGGGAGAGAAAGTTATTGTCAAAATACTAAAAGTAGTCGTACGGAATATTCTAGTCGAAAATTTAGTTTTCTTATTCAGTTCAACCTCTTTTGAAAACAACTTTGCACACGGTTTTAAGCCCTAGACTGGACAGAGAACGTCTCTCTTCATCTCCACATAAATTTTCTTTGGTTTTTAGCTCAAGAGTTTCATGAAGAACTAAAACCCTTGGTGAAGTTTGGAAGGAACTCATTGGATTTGTGGAAATCAAATCAATTGCTCATGTAATTTGGTATTTTATTATCAAACAATTCTAGATTTTAGACTTTCTCCTTATGAATTGATTTTGAAATTGGTTTAATTTTTATTAGATCTTTCATAGATTCAATTATGTTTTTTCTATTGCTTTATCAAAATATTTATTGAGTTGCGATTTTATTCATGTTATTGGTGGGTTATTTATGATCTTATGCTTCGAGTATATGATTATTTTTAATCTTACTCAATAACAATTTTGGGAATGTGTGAGAAAGTCTAAATCTTATAATTGCAATTGGAACTAAAGTGATATTTATTGTTAAATCTTCCGATCAGATAGTTGGGATGAAAACTCTAATTGAGTAATAATACATGAATTGTTGATGTTGATCGATCCAACCCAATTGAGGGAATTCCAATGCTTCACTAATTTCACATATTAATATTTAAATTTCATTCAAAATTGATAAACTAGTTTTACATAATTCCCGAAACCGCTAAACTTCTGATCCTTTGAGCATTTCCCATCTCCCTGTGGAATCAACACCCCAAGGCTATACTACAATTACCGCGTTATACTTTGAGCGCAATCACATGTCCAAATTTTACCACAGTTAAAATATATTTTATTTTTCACACTTGCCTTAGACTTATACATGCCATCAGTACCAAATAATGACCACAAGTAAAGTATAATTCATATAGAATAATCAAATAAATTTTCCTAAGGTCACATGCAATTCTAAAAGTGTAGAAAAATTGGCAACAAATTCAAAAAGAATTTAAGACATAATTAACATGTAATTCCAAGGTCTAGCAACAGGCAATAGTTACCCTTTCACAGTAACACCAAACCTAACGTCACCCTACACGATAACTTTTAATGTAAAAATATAAATAATTATCATAACAATAATTTTAAATGCAATAATAAAAGCAAAGAACACGATATCGAGCGGACCACGTCTGAAGGTCCGTAAATATTAAGAGACGCAAATTCACCACTTTAGGACTATCACTGTTCATCCTAAAGTCACCAATAACCATAGCAACATGAAAACAGAACTCGACAGCCAAACGTCCAAGGGTTTGGCAAAATCGTCCAACTTTCACTGCATTACTCATAATTGAATTTTGATAACAACGCAGGGTCCGACTCATCACTAGCAACATTCTTGGGTCCGACTAATCACTAGCAACATTCTTTCTTTTGGAACCCTAGTCGAAATCTTCCTCACGCACCCTCACGCACTTAGCTGGAGTCTCGTTCACTGTCGCCACCTCCAGATGCGTATCCACCAATGGTGTCCTTTTCTCCCAACAATAAGTGGTTTCATCAAAAATCACGATTGCAGGCCCGGTTAGAATTTTGCAAATTTGGGCAGTTTTCTACTCCACTTTCTAGCCTTGATTCAGACCACTTCCAGTCCATTTTAGCACCCAAAAATAATACATTTCTCGACAACACAAGCTCTGATACCATTTTTCGTGGAAATCCTCGAGAAATCTTGATCACAGCTCAGTTTCATCAACCAAATGAACACCAACGGAACTTTACTCGACCCACAACTCCCAGTTGGTCGCCACAAGTCTTTACCCCCACAAAGGAGACACTTGGTGATTGATTTACAAGCTACAAAGGAAGAGAAATAGAGTAGCAATTAAATTCCCAAGGAAAAAGAACCAAAGGGCAGCCAAGACTCACATTTTTCTCTCTTTTCTCACAAGACCAACACACCACAAAACGGCTAGGGATGAATGTATATATAACGGGTTAGTTTAAGGTCAAGCAATAGGCCAAAGGGTAATGGGCTAACAATCCAAATAACCAATATATCATCCCAATGCAAAGCCACAACTTGTGCCATCCAAAAGTGTTGGGCTAAGAGCAACATTAATTCAATTAAGTTGCTTCAAATGACCCCGAGTTGTTTTCGAGTCAAGTTATCACCAAGGTGTCAATACAACTTATCCAACATTGGTTTAACATAACCACCTGCATTTATTGGGTATCAAAAAATCCAACACACATATAAGTGATCTATGTGTGGCCTGGGGAGAAATTAGCATAAATTTCCACCATTGTTGCTTTTTCTTCTTCCTACTCTTGCTAATATCACCACCAACTTTCTCCTTTGTGGGGTTGAGAGGACTTGTGGCAACTAAGGTGTTGGAGAAGTTTTTGGATTGAGTTCAAGGTGTTTGTGATGTCCATTTGGTTGATTTTTTTGAGCCCGAATTAAAGATTTCTCGAAGATTTTCACAACATGTAACGCCCCGAACTCACGGACCCGAAAGCGTTAAAAAATAAAACTAATCTTTCTTTAGTTTGACCCCTTTGATGTTAACCAAAAAAAAATTTGTAAATGAGAAAAATTTTGGAGTTTAAAATATATGAAAAATAATAAGAGACACTTGTCCATGTAAACATAGACACTTATGGTAAAATTTGATTTTTGGGAAAACATTTGGGAAAAATTCAGTAATTACCAGTTTTGCAGCAATGGAAAGAAAAATATGTTTGGTCTAGTAAATGATGACTAAAAATTTTTAAATTTCAAAAGAGACTAAAACATTCATATTTGTACAACATATAAAAATTTTGGGTCTCGACAATAATGTTCGAAGCATGAAAATATTGTTCGACTATGCTGGACATAAAATTCGGATCTAACCCGACGCAGTTTACTAAAACAGGCATAACTTTTTCTCTAGGTAATATTTTTGGGTAATTCCAAATGAAACTATTAGAAGACTCATAAAGCTTTCAAACCTAATAATTTCACTCTAAAACATGTACCATATCCCAAGTTATACCACTTTGAGTGGAAGGGCAGAATCTGAAATTTCATTACAGCAATACTTAAACTTCATGCATGGTCAAATACAACATTTTTAAATGATAGTTGACGTACAGTGCATATAAAACTAGATGAAATAGATATGTAAACATTTTTAAAAGTGTCATCTAAGTATTCAAAACACATTTACACAAATTGGAAATTTTAGTAGAAAGTTGACATCTTTTTAAATCGCTGAGCACTTGCCACTATGCCAAACCACGTCCATGCCTCAAATCAACCTATGAAATTTTAGTAGGGATGAGTACCATGAATAATACTTAGTAGGAAGGCACTGAAATAAGTGGTAAAATAATATATATCTTTCGAAAATGCAAACTGTGGTCATTGGCGTCACCGTCAATCTCTTTCTCTTATTTGAAATACCAAACCGTGATTCCTTCATGAGTAACACATCAACACAAATACAAACTTTGGTCATTAGTGTCACTTTCAATCGTTTACTTCATGATTAACACAATAACACATTTAATGCAAAATGAAAATAAATAATTCTTACATTACTTACAAAAGTACCGTAAATACCCCTACCTTAATGTTTGAAGTTTGGAGTTTGGAGTTTGGATATCCTTCTGTGTCCAAGAAATAAAATGCAGCGTACTTTTAGCGTCTTCTTCAAAGAATTTTCAAATTAAAAGTTTCTTTAATCTATGGAAAAGGGTAAAATAAATTGGGAGAGAAGATGCAGATAAATGAGTTTAAATTTGAGTTATTGAATTTAACTTATGGCCTTTAAAATGGAAAGGGAAGGTTATTATTTTCTAATTCCGAATGAAGTGGCGGGCAATGTATTTTAAAATTGAAGTTGCCAAGGAAAAATATAAGTCGTGGTTATGATATTTTAAATGTAATTCTCCAATGGATGGCAGGGACATACAGGTTGACTTCCCAATTCAATAGCAAATTGATAAAAATGGTGATTAAACTTTTGAAATGTCTTCAAATGGTTGAACAGTACGTGTCATTTATCTTCCAATAGACAATGGCAGTTTTATATGCATACATCTTTTGGGTAGTTAACAAATAAAATGGAATTACAAAAGATAATAAAGTGAGGGTTATGACTTTGAAATGTTAATCTTCAATGGAAGAACATGTTACATAACTTCCCAATAATCAAATTGCAATTTTTATTTATTTATATAGATATATATTTTTTTGATAGTTAACAACAAAGAAAATGGAAGTTAATATAGTAAGTGGGGGTAGTTAATAAACTAGTCGATGGAAAAACTGTAAGAAGAAATTGAGATACTGGAATTGAATTCGGGTATAACAAGCGTACCAAATTTTAAAATTTAAGGTAGAAATTAATATAAATTGTGTCTTCAAAAAAAATTATAATATAACAAAATAAAATTTTGTCATCTACATGAAATTTCGACACCTTACAAAATTTATAAAAACAAATATCCGAAATTTTACTATCGTGACCCAAGCTTTAATTTGAACACTTAAGGAAGGGTCCTAGCGACGTAATAATATTACTCAAATTATATTCGAGTTCGACAAGAAAATTTTATTTTAAAACGAAACAAAACAAAACATTTTTACTTCAGTCGATGCACAACATATGACATCAGAGCTTGGGTAGGCGAGATATTTATGATATTTTCAACCAAAAATCAACTGAAAAAGGGCAGAATCAAAGGCAGAAAGCTAGGACGAAAACATCCAGTTTTAACAAAACTAATTGAACCTATAAACGCGATGTTCGGCTAAACCACATGACGGTTGGTGAAACAGAGGCCAGATTGAGACTCTGCAGGTAGAGCCACTTCTTGGTAGACAGCATGTGGGGGACGGCGGCTATGCGTGGGTTTTCAACAGCAGCGTGTGTGAGCGTGTGAGCCATTTTCTGGTGAAGGTCTGAACTAACAGTTTGCTTCAAGAGGTGTTGTTCATTTTCAGTTTTGAGCACTATGGTGAATTTAGATGATTTTGCCTTTGCACGTTCGGAGTTAACTTTTGCTCGATTGGTTGCTGCAACTGTTGTAGGTAACAATTTATGGTTTGCCCAATATCTTTTTTTTTTTCTATTGAAATTATTTATATTGTGTAGGGTAACAATTTACTTTACTCATTAGATGTCATCGTGTGGGGGTAACATCAGAATCGATGTTATCGTGAATGAATAATCATCTACTGTTGCGAGACTTAAAAATTATTTGTTAATTTTTTGATTGTTAATTTGTTGCCAATTAATTTTTTCATTCTTTGAATTGCATGTCATATTAGGAAAGTTTATTTGACTATTTTGCATAATGCCGGTACTTTGCTTGTGGTCACGATTTGTTACATTTTGTCTTTTGTGCATTTGTTGGTGAAATGATAACACATTTTGAGTTGTGTTCTTTCCAATGGAGAAATGTGATTTTTCAATTAGACAAAATGAAAAGTTTTTACGAAACCGTTGACAGCAAATGTAGGTTTAAAGCAAGTGCTAAAAGTACAATGTATTTTTTTAACGTGGTATTTTGAACATATTGAAATAAACTAGCCTAGAAGAATAATTGGAGGAAAGATAAGGAGAAAGGTGATGTAAATATTACCATTGGGCGTAGTTATGACCCATGTGAGGTTTAGTGAGAATAAATCTGGTTATTGAATGTGCCTCTATGCGTAATCTTTTTTGCATGTGTGATTGATTAATTCTTTTGCATGGTTATATGTTACATTTCAATACTTTTGATATGTTCATTTGCATAAATCTAAAAGCAATATGATTGCTTTGTGTAATGTGTTTGAATAAATAGTGAGTTGATATCTATGGCATACTCTTGCTCTTTGCGAGACTCTTTTTATGAGTGTAATAATGTAAACAATTCTTTCTTCTATTCTCTTTGTGAGTACTCCCTTCATATTTTCCATTGTGGGATGAATCCTTTGTAGATTTCTTTGACTTTGGTGTTGGAGTAACCTTTTGTTGCACCGGTCGATTTAAGTTTGAACCTTACCTTTTGTGGTCATCAAAAGATGTAGATTTGTCTTGGTACCTCAGTTCTTCCTCTTGCAACAGTTCCTTTTCCTTTGTTATTGTCCCACTTCGGTTTTCCAGAAAAATTAGAACCCGAAGATCCCGATTGGTACCTTGTTGTCCCCTTTCACCTCAACTGCCTCTCGACCTTCATTGCCACATGTAACATGTCTTCAATTTCCACATAGTGCTGCAATTCAACTGTATTTGCAATGTCCCTGTTCAATCCACGCAGAAACTGAGCAATGGTAGCTTTACTATCCTCCTTCACATTTGCCCTAATCATTAGTGTCTCCATCTCTTTATGGTAATCTTCCACACTCCTGGA
>NW_019263131.1:16787-18541 GCF_002742605.1 Olea europaea var. sylvestris
GACAAAACTTTGTTCATTAGACAGCTCAAATGTGGATTAATAGCAACGCAAATATTGTTGAAGACATTATGTTTGGATCTATATCTGAAACAAAATTTAGGGACTTTGTTACTCCTAGGCAAAATGAGTTTGAAATAAGTATGGGTGACGAGCCAAACTAGTGAGTTTGTAAGTTAAATAGGTGATGCGGTCCCATTCAGAAATCCCACTCGCACTTTTAACTCTATTTCAGGTAAGAGTAATAACCATAGTAATTTGGATAAAAATCTTCTGTCGGTTTTATTCATGCTGTCAATCTTTAAATAAGCCACGCATTAATTGACTTGCCGAAACCCATGTACATATTGCAACAGAAAGAAATTGATGTAAAGGAATAATAAACCTAACAATTATGCAAAAAGGAAGGAACGTGGCAACCAGGCAAAAAACAGAAAGCAGATTGGCTCCTCACATTCCCATGCATGAAAAACAGAATTTTAAAACTAAATGCTATGTTCGTGGACGTGGATCCTTCGTGGTTTATCAATGCCTCTCCCTCAAGTGGACACTTGTTCCCAAGGTCCACACCTAGAAGCTGGCTTGAGAGGTCTTCCTGGAAGTTGCTCACTTGCACTCGCTTTGTCTTCACGAGGGGACACTCTACGATCTCTTCACAAGTAATTTTTCTCTTGTTTGTACACCCCTCAAGCAGTAAAAGTTGTGATCTTTGGCACTTGTGACCGGCAGTAAACCTATCATTTCAATTGAAACAAAGACCTTGTGCTTTCCGTTTCCGTATTTCATCGCATGTTAGATTCTTCACGGGATATGTTGCGTGGAACCATTGGCCGAAAGTGGCTGTGTGAAACTCTGTTGGCAGATCAGCTACTCACTTCGCATTCGAGCAAAGCTTATAGCTTCCTTCAATTTCCATGGGTTGAACATTCGAATGCCTTCAGCTATCTTCGACTTGAGTCCACCCATGAAGGTTCCTACCAATGCCTTTTGAGTCCACCCTTGTACACGGTTGCCCAGCTTCTCAAATTCTTGTTGATATTCTCGAAGGGAACCCACTTGTTGAATATGTGAGAGAGCTTCATCGAAGTCATCACATTCATTGGGGCCGAATCGTGCCCATAATTCCTCCTGAAAGACTGCCCACGTCACTTCCTTTCCTTCTTCTCTGTACTTCTGGCTTAACCACCTCCACCATTGATTGGCCTCGCCTTCAAGATGAAATGAAGCCAATGAGACCTTCTGTTCTTCTGCCATGGCTTGAAACTCGAAGTATTGGTCCATTCGCGCCAACCATTCTGTTGGCGCATCTTGTCAACCATACCAAGTTCCATCCTGTTCATGCCATCCTGAAGGCTTCCAAGCCGAGCCTCCAAGCTTTCGATGCATTCCTTGTTAGTAGCCATGCCAATTGGGCTCTGATACCACTTGATGAGGTCATCGTCAGAAATCTCACTCTCACTTTTAACTCTATTTCAGGTAAGAGTAATAATCACAGTAGTTTGGATAAAAATCTTCTGTTGGTTTTATTCATGCTATCAATCTTTAAATAAGCCACGCACTTGCCGAAACCCGCATAAATAGTGCAACAGAAAGAAATTGATGTAAAGGAATAATAAACCTAACAATTATGCGAAAAGGAAGGAACTGTTGACTAGTAAACTTGATTTTTGGACTAAATAATATGGGTTTAAGGATTTTACTTATAGGCCCAAATCAATTAAAAGGTCCAACATGCATAGCATTTCTAGAAGCATTAT
>NW_019263132.1:0-8913 GCF_002742605.1 Olea europaea var. sylvestris
ACGAAGGAATTTGTCTAAAATCCCGTGATCCCGGGTATGTGCCTCAAGTCCAGTTTCGCAGGTCGTTTCCAATCGACCTGCCAAATTTCGGCCCATTCCGACACCGTCGTGACAAATGACAAAATTGCCCCTGGTGCGATTTTGCTTTGTTAATTTTTCGTCCAGCACTTCTTCAACCTGACATAATTAATGAAGAAATTAATTATTCGGAGACCCAAACGGAGGAATCTGGCTAAAATCCCATGATCCCGAGTCAGTGCCCCGAGTCTAATTTCGCGGGCCGTTTGCAATCAACCTGTCAAATTTCGGCCCATTACGACACCGTCGCGAAAAATGACAAAATATACCCAGGTGTGGTTTTGTTTTGTTAATTTTTTGTCCACCACTTCTTCAACCTGACATAATTAATACGGAAATTAATTATTCGGAGGCGAACAAAGGAATTTGGCCAAAATCTCGTGATCCTAGGTGTGTGCCCGAAAATTTACAAAATTGACCTTGGTGCGGTTTTGCTTTGTTAATTTTCTGTCCACTACTTCTTCAACCTGACATAATTAATAAGGAAATTAATTATTCGGAGGCCCAAACGAAGGAATTTGGCTAAAATCCTGAGATCCCATGTCTGTGCCTCGAGTTAAATTTTGCGGGCCGTTTCCAATCAACTTACCAAATTTCGTCCAATTCGGACAACGTCGCGCCAAATGGCAAAATAGCCCCTGGTGCCGCTTTTCTTTGTTAATTTTCTGTCGAACACTTCTTCAATCTGACATAATTAATAAGGAAATTAATTATTCGGAGGCCCAAACGAAGGAATTTGGTAAAAATCCCATGATCTCAGGTTTGTGCCCCGAGACCAATTTTGCAGGCCGTTTCTAGTCAACCTGCCAAATTTCGGCCCATTCCGACACCGTCGCGAAAAATGACAAAATTGCCTCTGTGGCGGTTTTGGTTTGTTAGTTTTCTGTCCAACACTTCTTCAACCTGACATAATTAATAAGGAAATTAATTATTCAGTGGCCCAAACAAAGGAATTTAGCTAAAATCCCGTGATCTCGGGTCTGTGCCCAAGTCCAATTTCGCAGGCCGTTTCCAATCAACCTGCCAAATTTCGGCCCATTCCGACACCATTGCGAAAAATGACAAAATTGCCCTTGGTGCGGTTTTGCTTTGTTAATTTTCTGTCAGCACTTCTTCAACCGGACATAATTAATAAGGAAATTAATTATTCGGAGGCCCAAAGGAAGGAATTTGTCTAAAATCCCGTGATCCCGGGTATGTGCCTCGAGTCCAGTTTCGCGGGTCGTTTCAAATCGACCTGCCAAATTTCGGACCATTCCGACACCGTCGCGATAAATGACAAAATTGCCCTTTGTGAGGTTTTGCTTTGTTAATTTTTCGTCCGGCACTTCTTCAAGCTGACATAATTAATAAGGAAATTAATTATTCGGAGACCCAAATGAAGAAATCTGGCTAAAACCCCATGATCCCGGGTCAGTGCTCCTAGTCCAATTTCGCGGGCCGTTTCTAGTCAACCTGTCAAATTTTCACCCATTCCGACACCGTTGTGAAAAATGAAAAAATTGCCCCTGGTGTGGTTTTGTTTTGATAATTTTTTGTCCACCACTTCTTCAACCTGATATAATTAATAAGGAAATTAATCATTCGGAGGCCCAAACGAAGGAATTTGGCCAAAATCCCGTGATCCCCGATCTGTACCCGAAAAATTACAAAGTTCTGTCCACTACTTCTTCAACCTGACATAATTAATAAGGAAATTAATTATTCGGAGGCCCAAACGATGGACTTTGGCCAATATCCCGTGATCCCGGGTCTGTGCCCCGAGTCAAATTTCTCGGACCGTTTCCAATCAACCTGCCAAATTTCCATCCATTCCGACACCATCGCGTCAAATGACCAAATTGCCCCTGGTGCGGTTTTTCTTTGTTAATTTTCTTTCCAATACTTCTTCAAACTAGCATAATTAATAAGGAAACTAATTATTCGGAAGCCCAAACGAAAGAATTTGGCAAAAATCCCATGATCTCGGGTTTGTGCCCCGAGTCCAATTTCGCGGGATGTTTCCAATCAACCTGCCAAATTTCGGCCCATTTCGAGACCATCGCGAAAAATGACAAAATTGCCCCCCGTGAGGTTTTTCTTTTATAATATTCAGTCTAGCACTTCTTTAACCTGACATAATTAATAAGGAAATTAATTATTCGGAGGCCCAAACGAAAGAATTTGGCGAAAATCCCATGATCATGGGTTTGTGTCCCGAGTCCAATTTCGCGGGCCGTTTCCAATCAACCTACCAAATTTCGGCCCATTCCGAGACCGTCGCGAAAAATGACAAAATCGCCCCTGGTGCGATTTTGCTTTGTTAATTTTTTTCCCACCACTTCTTCAGCCTAACATAATTAATAAGGAAATTAATTATTCGGAGGCCCAAACGAAGGAATTTGGCTAAAATCTCGTGATCCCAGGTTTGTGCCCCGAGACCAATTTCACGGGCCGTTTCCAATCGACCTACCAAATTTCAGCCCGATCCAACATTGTCGCTAAAAATGACAAAATTGTCCCGAGTGCGATTTTTCTTTGTTAATTTTCTGTCCAACACTTCTTCAACCTGACATACTTAATAAGGAAATTAAATTTTCATAGACCCAAACGAAGGAATTTGGCTAAAATCTCCTGATCACGGGCTATGCCGCGAGTCTAATTTCGCGGGATGTGTCCAATCAACCTTCCAAGTTTCGGCCCATTCCGACACTGTCGCGAAAAATGACAAAACTACCCCCGGTGCGGTTTTTCTTTGGTAATTTTCTGTCCAGCACTTCTTCAACCTGACATAATTAATAAGGAAATTAATTATTCGGAGGCCCAAACGAAGGAATTTGGTAAAAATCCAGTGATCTCGGGTTTGTGCCCCGAGTCCAATTTCGCGGGCCGTTTCCAATCAACCTACCAAATTTCAGCCCATTTCGACACTGTCGCGAAAAAAGACAAAATTGCCCTGGTGTGATTTTGCTTTGTTAATTATCTGTCCAAAACTTCTTCAACCTGACATAATTAATACGAAATTAATTATTCGGGGGCCCAAACGAAGGAATTTGGCTAATATCCCGTGATCCCGGGTCTGTGCCCCGAGTCCAATTTCGGGGCCGTTTCCAATCAACCTGCCAAATTTCGGCCCATTCTGGCACCGTCGCGCCAAATGAAAAAATTGTCCCTGGTTCGGTTTTTCTTTGTTAATTTTCTGTCCAAACCTTCTTCAAACTGACATAATTAATAAGGAGATTAATTATTCGGAGGTCCAAACGAAAGAATTTGGCTAAAATCCCGTGATCCCGAGTCTGTGCCCCAAGTCCAATTTCACGAGCCGTATCCATTCAACTTGCCAAATTTCAGCCCGATCCGACATTGTCGCTAAAAATGACAAAATTGCCTCTGGTGCAATTTTTTTTTATTTTCCTTCCAACACTTCTTCAACAAGACGTGATTAATAAGGAAATTAATTTTTCGGAGGCCCAAACGAAGAAATATGGCTAAAATCCCGTGATCTCGGGTTTGTGCCCCGAGTCCGATTTCGCGGGCCGTTTCCAATCAACCTGCCAAATTTCGGCCCATTCCGACACCGTCGCGAAAAATGACAAAATTGCCCTAGTTCGATTTTGCTTTGTTAATTATCTGTCCAAAACTTCTTCAACTTGACATAATTAATAAGGAAATTAATTTTTCGGATGCACAAACGTAGGAATTTGGCTAATATCCTGTGATCCCGAGTCTGTGCCCCGAGTCCAATTTCGGGGCCGTTTCCAATCAACCTGCCAAATTTCGGCCCATTCCGACACCGTTGCGAAAAATGACAAAATTGCCCTTGGATCGATTTTACTTTGTGAAATTTCTGTCCAACTCTTCTTCAACCTGACATAATTAATAACGAAATTAATTGTTCGGGGGCCCAAACGAAAGAATTTAGCTAAAATCCCGTGATCCTGGGTCTGTGCCCCGAGTCTAATTTCGCGGGTCATTTTCAATCAACCTGCAAAATTTAGGCCCATTCCGACATCGTCACGAAGAATGACAAAATTGCCCCTATTACGTTTTTTCTTAGTTAATTTTCTGTCCAGCACTTCTTCAACCTGACATAATTAATAAGGAAATTAAATTTTTGTAGGCCCAAACGAAGGAATTTGGCTAAAATCTCGTGATCCCAAGTCTGTGCCCTGAGACCAATTTCACGGGCCGTTTCCAATCGACCGGCCAAATTTCAGCCCGATCCGACATTGTCGCTAAAAATGACAAAATTGTCCCGGGTACAATTTTTCTTTGTTAATTTTCTTTCCAACACTTCTTCAACCTGACATAATTAATAAGGAAATTAAATTTTCAGAGACCAAAACGAAGGAATTTGGCTAAAATCTCGTGATCTCGGGCTATGCCTCGAGTCTAATTTCGCGGGATGTGTCCAATCAACCTTCCAAATTTTGGCCCATTTCGACACCGTCACGAAAAATGACAAAATTGCCCACGGTGAGATTTTTCTTTGTTTATTTTCTGTCCAGCAATTCTTCAACCTGACATAATTAATAAGGAAATTAATTTTTCGGAGGCCCAAATGAAGGAATTTGGTAAAAATCCCGTGATCTCGGGTTTGTACCTCGAGTCCGATTTCGCGGGCCGTTTCCAATTAACCTGCCAAATTTCGGCTCATTCCGACACCGTCGCGAAAAATGACAAAATTGCCCTGGTGCGATTTTGCTTTGTTAATTATATGTCCAAAACTTCTTCAACCTGACATAATTAATAAGGAAATTAATCATTAAGAGGCCCAAACGAAGGAATTTGGCTAATATTCCATGGTCCCGGGTCTGTAACCCGAGTCCGATTTCGGGGCCGTTTACAATCAACCTGCCAAATTTCAGCCCATTCCAACACCGTTGAGCCAAAAGATTAAATTGGCACTGGTGCGGTTTTTCTTTGTTAATTTCTGGTCCAACATTTCTTCAACCAGACAAAATTAATAAGGAAATTAATTATTCGGATGCCCAAACGAAGGAATTTGGCTAAAATCCCATGATCTCGGGTCTGTGCCCCTAGTCCAGTTTCGCAGGCCATTTCCAATCAACCTACCAAATTTCGGCTCATTCCGACACCGTCGCACTAGATGACAAAATTGCCCCTGGTACGATTTTTCTTTGTTAATTTTCGGTTAAGCACTTCTTCAACCTGACATAATCAATAAGGAAATTAATTATTCGGAGGCCCAAACGAAGGAATTTGGCTAAAATCTCGTGATCCCGGGTCTGTGCCCCGAGTTCAATTTCGTAGGCCGTTTCCAATCAACCTGCCAAATTTCGGTCCATTTCAACATCGTCGTGAAAAATGACAAAATTGCCCTTGGTGCGGTTTTGCTTTGTGAATTTTCTGTCCAAAACTTCTTCAACCTGACATAATTAATAAGGAAATTAGTTATTCGGAGGCCCAAATGAATGAATTTGGCTAAAATCTCGTGATCCTGGATGTGTGTCCCGAGGCCAATTTCGTGGGCCGTTTCCAATCAACCTACCAAATTTCGGCCCATTCCGACACCGTCGTGAAAAATGACAAAGTTGCCCCTAGTGCGGTTTTGCTTATTGAATTTTCCGTCCAACGCTTCTTCAACCTGACATAATTCATAAGGAAATTAATTATTCGAAGGCCCAAACGAAAGAATTTGGCTAAAATCCCGTGATCCCGGGTCTATGCCCCGAGTCCAATTTCGCGAGCAGTTTCCAATCAACCTACCAAATTTTGGCCCATTCCGACACCGTCGCGAAAAATGACAAAATTGCCCCTAACGCGGTTTTACTTTGTTAATTTTTTGTCCAACACTTCTTCAACGTGACATAATTAATAAGGAGATCAATTATTCGGAGGCCTAAACGAAGGAATTTGTCTAAAATCCCGCGATCTCGAGTATGTGCCTCGAGTCCAGTTTTGTAGGTCGTTTCCAATCGACCAGCCAAATTTCGGCCCATTCCGACACCGTCGCGACAAATGATAAAATTGCCCTTGGTCCGGTTTTGCTTTGTTAATTTTCCGTCTAGCACATCTTCAATTTGACATAATTAATAAGGAAATTAATTATTCGGAGACCCAAACAAAAGGAATCTGACTAAAACCCCATGATCCTGGGTAAGTGCCCCGAGTCCAATTTCGCGGGCCGTTTCCCATCGCGAAAAATGACAAAATTGCCCCCGGTGTGATTTTTTTTTGTTAATTTTTTGTCCCCCACTTCTTCAACCTGACACAATTAATAAGGAAATTAATTATTTGGTGGCCCAAACGAAGGAATTTGGCCAAATTCCCGTGATCCCTGGTCTGTGCCCGAAAAATTACAAAATTGGTCCTAGTGCAGTTTTGCTTTGTTAATTTTCTGTCCACTACTTCTTCAACTTGACATAATTAATAAGGAAATTAATTATTCGGAGGCCCAAACGAAGGAATTTGGCTAAAATCCCATGATCCCATGTCTGTGCCCCGAGTTAAATTTTGCGGGCCGTTTCCAATCAACTTGCCAAATTTCGTCCCATTCTGAAACCATCGCGCCAAATGACAAAATATCCCTTGGTGCGGTTTCTCTTTGTTAATTTTCTGTCCAACACTTCTTCAAACTGATATAATTAGTAAGGAAATTAATTATTCGGAGGCCCAAATGAAGGAATTTGGCTAAAATCCCGTGATCCCGGGTTTGTGCCCCGAGTCCAATTTCAAGGGCCGTTTCCAATCAACCTGCCAAATTTCGGCTCGTTCCGACGCCATTGTGGAAAATGACAAAATTGCCTCTGTGGCGGTTTTGGTTTGTTAATTTTCTGACCAGCACTTCTTCAACCTGACATAATTAATAAGGAAATTAATTATTCGGAGGCCTAAACGAAGGAATTTAGCTAAAATCCCGTGATCCCGGGTCTCTGCCCCAAGTACAGTTTCGCAGGCCCTTTCCGATCAACCTGCCAAAATTCGGCTCATTCCTACACCCTCCCGCTAAATAACAAAATTGCCCATGGTACGGTTTTGCTTTGTGAATTTTCCGTCCAACACATCTTCAACCTAACATAATTAATAAGGAAATTAATTATTCAACGAAGAAATTTTGCTAAAATCCCGTGATCCCAGGTCTGTGCCCCGAGTACAATTTCGCGGGCCGTTTCCAATCATCCTGCCAAATTTCGGCCCATTCTGACACCGTCGCGAAAAATGACAAAATTGCCTCTGGTGAGGTTTTGTTTTGTTAATTTTCTGTCCAACACTTCTTCAACCTCACATAATTAATAAGGAAATTAATTATTCAGAGGCCCAAACAAAGGAATTTGGCCAATATCCCGTGATCCCGAGTCTGTGACCCGAGTCCAATTTCCCGGGCCGTTTCCAATCAGCCTGCCAAATTTCCACCCATTCCGACACCGTCATGCCAAATGACCAAATTGCCCCTATTGCGGCTTTTCTTTGTTAATTTTCTATCCAACACTTCTTCAAAGCGGCATAATTAATAAGGAAAAGAATTATTCGGAGGCCCAAATGTAAGAATTTGGCTAAAACCCCATGATCTCGGGTTTATGCCCCGAGTCCAATTTCGCAGGCCGTTTCCAATCAAAATGCCAAATTTCGGCCAATTTCGAGGTCGTCGCAAAAAATGACAAAATTGCCCCCGGTGCGGTTTTTCTTTTTCAATATTCTGTTCAGCACCTCTTCAACCTGACATAATTTATAAGGAAATTAATTATTCGGAGGCCCAAACGAAGGAATTTAGCGAAAATCCCATGATCTCGGGTTTGTGTCCCGAGTCCAATTTCGAGGGCCCTTTCCAATCAACCTGCCAAATTTCGGCCCTTTCCGACACCGTCGCGAAAAATGACAAAATTGCCCTGGTGCGATTTTGCTTTGTTAATTATCTATCCAAAACATTTTCAACCTGACATAATTAATAAGAAATTAATTATTCGGGGGCCCAAACGAAGGAATTTGGCTAATTTCCCGTGATCCCGGATCTGCGTCCCGAGTCCAATTTCGAGGCCGTTTCCAATCAACCTGCTAAATTTCGGCCTATTCCGACACCGTCGCGACAAATGACAAAATTTCCCCTAGTGCGGTTTTGCTTTGTTAATCTTTTGTCCAACACTTCTTCAACCTGACATAATTAATAAGAAATTAATTATTCGGGGGCCCAAACGAAGGAATTTGGCTAATTTCCCGTGATCCCGGATCTGCGTCCCGAGTCCAATTTCGAGGCCGTTTCCAATCAACCTGCCAAATTTCAGCCCATTCCGACACTGTCGCGACAAATGACGAAATTGTCCCAGTGCGGTTTTGTGTAGTTAATTTTCTTTCCAACACAACTTCAACATGACATAATTAATACGTAAATAAATTATTCGGAGGCCTAAACGAAGGAATTTTGTTAAAATCCCGTGATCTCGGGTATGTGCCTTGAGTCCAATTTCTCGGGCCATTTCCAATCAACCTGCCAAATTTCGGCCCATTCTGACGTTGTCGCTACAAATGACGAAATTGCCCCTGTTGTGGTTTTTCTTTGTTAATTTTCTATCCAACATATCTTCAAACTGACATAATTAATACGGAAATTAATTATTCGGAGGCCTAAACGAAGGAATTTGGCTAAAATCCGGTGATTCCGAGTCTGTGCCACGAGTCCAATTTCTGGGCCGTTTCCAATCAACGGCCAAATTTCAGCCCATTCCGACACTGTCGCGAAATATGACCAAATTGCCCCTGGTGCGATTTTACGTGGTTAATGACACTGCCGCGAAAAATGACAAAATTGCCCCAGGTGTGGTTTTGTTTTGTTAATTTTTTGTCCACCACTTCTTCAACCTGACATAATTAATAAGGAATTTAATTATTCGGAGGCCC
>NW_019263132.1:16820-18529 GCF_002742605.1 Olea europaea var. sylvestris
CCCAAACGAAGGAATTTGGCTAAAATCTCATGATCCCGGGTCTGTGCCCCTAGTATAGTTTCGCAGGCTATTTCCGATCAACCTGCCAAATTTTGGCTCATTCCAACATCGTCACGAAAAATGACAAAATTGCCCTTGGTGCGATTTTGCTTTGTGAGTTTTCTATCCAAAACTTCTTCAACCTGACATAATTAATAAGGTAATTATTCATTCGGAGGCCCAAATGAAAGAATTTGGCTAAAATCCCGAGATCCTAGGTCTGTGCCCCGAGTCCAATTTTGCGGGCCGTTTCCAATCAACCTGCCAAACTTCGGCCCATTCCGACACCATCGCGAAAAATGACAAAAATTGCCCCTAGTGCGGTTTTGCTTATTGAATTTTCCGTCCAACACTTCTTCAACTTGACATAATTATTAAGGAAATTAATTATTCGGAGGCCCAAACGAAGGAATTTGGCTAAAATCTCGTGATCCCGGGTCTGTGCCCTGAGTCCAATTTCGCGGGCCATTTCCAATCAACCTACCAAATTTCGGCCCATTCCGACACCATCGCGAAAAATGACAAAATTGCCCCTGGTGAGGTTTTGCTTTGTTAACTTTCTATCCAACACTTCTTCAACCTAACATAATAAATAAGGAAATTAATTATTCGGAGGCCCAAATGAAGAAATTTGGCTAATATCCCGTGATCGCGGACCTGTGCCCCGAGTCCAATTTCGCGGGCCGTTTTCAATCAACCTGCCAAATTTCGACCCATTCCGATTCCGTTGCGCCAAATGACAAAATTGCCCCTGGTGCGATTTTTCTTTGTTAACTATCTATCCAACACTTCTTCAACCTAACATAATTAATAAGGAAATTAATTATTCGGATGCCCAAAAGAAGGAATTTGGCTAATATCCCGTGATCCCGGGTCTGTGCCCCGAGACAAATTTCGAGGCCGTTTCCAATCAACCTGCTAAATTTCGGCCCATTCCGACACCGTCGTGCCGAAAGACGAAATTGCCCCTTGTGCAGTTTTTCTTTGTTAATTTTCGGTCCAACACTTCTTCAATCTGACATAATTATTAAGGAAATTAATTATTTGGATGCCCAAATGAAGGAATTTGGCTAAAATCCCGTGATCCCAGGTTTGTGCCCCTATTACAGTTTCACAAGCCGTTTCCGATCAACCTGCCAAATTTCGGCTCATTCCGACACCATCGCGCTAAAAAACAAAATTGACCCTGGTACGGTTTTGCTTTGTGAATTTTCCGTCCAACACTTCTTCAACCTGACATAATTAATAAGGACATTAGTTATTCGGAGGCCCAAACGAAGGAATTTTGCTAAAATCCTGTGATCCCGGGTCTGTGCCCCGAGTACAATTTCGTGGGCCGTTTTCAATCATCCTGCCAAATTTCGGCCCATTTCGACACGGTCGCGAAAAATGACAAAATTGCCACTGGTGAGGTTTTGTTTTCTTAATTTTCTATCCAATACTTCTTCAACCTGACATAATTAATAAGGAAATTAATTATTCAGAGGCCCAAACGAAGGAATTTGGCCAATATCCTTTGATCCCGGGTCTGTGCCCCGAGTCCAATTTCGCAGGCCGTTTCCAATCAACCAACCAAATTTCGACCCATTCTGACACCGTCGTGCCAAATGATAAAATTGCCCTTGGTGCGGTTTTTCTTTGTTAATTTTCGGTCCAACACTTCTTCAAAC
>NW_019263133.1:0-8802 GCF_002742605.1 Olea europaea var. sylvestris
AGTAAATTTTGATAGAAGTTGATGAAGTGTATGGTTGAAAATTCATGGGTTCTATAAAATATGTGATTAAAATTAATTATTGATTTTGATTTTAATTAAAGTGTAGATTTCTACCAAACAGGATCTTAGTTTCTACATATTTGCAAACTGTTCCCATATGTTTTGAGGAACTACATAGAATGAGAATTCCGTGTTTTGTCAAATGTTGTTATGGCTCTAGCTTCCAAGTGACATTTGGATTGTTTTGCCAAGGCGCACCATGTTTTGTATGCTGTGTAGTCAACATGAGTTTAGTTTCTTTTTCTTCTTGTACAGTCGACTTCACTAAACAAGTCATTATTGTTTCTAAACCTTTTGGGGTATTGCTACACCATTTTGAAATCTGACCTTGAATCATCATAAAAAATCTCCATGTGACCAACGACGAAGCCAGCACCCAAAGAGGCGGCGCGGCTGAATATGCTAGCTTCGCCGAAATTTACAGGTTGGGGTTGTTGGGCAAATGGCCGCTTGCCACTGAGTCTGAGACGCTAACGAGCTGCAGTTCATCCTTTTATTCTTTTTTAAATTATTTTGGGCCCTCTTTTGAAAATTTAGCCCAAACTCCAAACACCTGCATACAAAATTGTGGAAATTATGCCGCACACCTACTTTTCAAAAAATATTTGTGATTTACTATTCAACATTTTTTTAATCATAAATGCTGCTTTTTGTACATTAAATATGGAATGTGAAAAAGTAGCCAAATAATAATCAATTTTTCAAGTAGCTAAGATTTCTTCACCAAACACGCCCTTAAATCCTTATACAATAAACACCCCCATAATATGCACAATTAAACCAAAAAAATCCCCAAATTACCGTCCCTTTATATTCAACTTCCAAAATCCCCAAATCCTCGTCTCTCCCAAAATCAGCCACCAAAGAAATTCTTGTTGCCAAATCATTCATTCAATCTTCAACGGATCTACCGCAAAGGATATTTCACACCATATCATTCTCTCAAGAAGTTGTTTCTCCAGTTCTTGTTGATTTGGTTCATGCGTATAAAACCCTAGCCCCGATGCGTGATACATCAACCAGCTTTCTATAACATCACTTCTCGATTTTTATGAATTTTCCACCATGGTGGCCGAAAATAATAATCCTTCTTTGGGCTCCGTATGGGTGATGCAAAATGTAGATGAGACTCTAGTCGTGGCTCCACCGAAACGCCGATTGTCAATAGGTTCCATAAAACCCAGAAATTAGGAGTGTCATCCAATTCCAGTGAGATTGTCGTACCAAAAAATGAAGTCGTTAACACCCCTCCTCTTCGCATTACCCGTTCGACCAATATAGTCTCACAATCAAAAGATTACGATGGCCCTCCATTAGGTGCAAGAGTCATAGACACCATTTCTAAATCTACGGGGATGAAGAACAAATTGGAGGACAATGGTAATAGGCCAATCGAGGATGAAGAACCAGAATTAACATCCAAAAAGCGAAGGTCGGTGCCTTTACAACACACCCCCAAACTTATTCTTTTTCACTCTTTCTCAGTGTGTGAAGGCTGAATATTTCATTACTATCCTCACCCTCTCGAATTTAGGTGGACGTTACTAGTTGTAAGTCAACACTATAGTGAACAAGGATTCTCCAATTATTTGATTGCTCCGATCTCCAAGACTCCACTAGCTAATTATCTTGCATCAAAAGTTAATTCTCTCAAATAAGTGTTAGGACTTAACCAAGGTATTTAGTGCTTTTGCTCTTTTCATGCACTTGCTTTTTTTGCTTTTCACAAGTATTTTTTTTATTTTATATTCTCTATTAAGTTTTCTAGATGACCCATGTAGCAAACTTTAGGCCGATGACTCCAAAACCAGATGATTCTACGGCACCAGATTTTTAAATATCTTTACAGGCTTACTAACCCGAGTCAAAAAGGTTTCGAAGAGAACCAATTTTTTTTTCAAGTGCAACTTCGTCTCTAATTGCTTTCTAAATAACCCTTGTAACAAGCTTTAGGCCGATAGCTCCCACGTCAGACGACTTTAGGGCACCACGTTTTGACGACTTTAGGGCACCACGTTTTAAGATACCCTTACAGATTTAATCACTCGAGTCATAAAGGTTTCAGAGAGAAATTTAAAATTTTCAAATGTATATGCCTTGATTCGTGCAATGCCCCTTATCAGACACTTATTCAAACAAATCGACATCTAACTTAAAACTTTAGCAGAATTTTATCATGTTAGTCTAAGACAATCCACATATAAATTTTCACACATGAAATTCACATGCACATCCGTATCTTCTTACAACGAAAGTCACCCACAAACTGTGCTAAATTTGGTCTAAGGATAAGTAGTTTGATATGGTTTAGGTAAAACATCTATGTCCAATTAACTCAACCTATCAAAAGTAAGAAACAACTCATTTAATCATAATATCAAACTTAATTCTAGTGCGCGTGTAATATCAAATTTTGCAAGGTTGAACTTGAATTAGTCTAGCATGCATCTTATCTACAGTTCATAAATCAACATCAAATCTCAAATTAAATCATCATTGTTTATCAGACTGTCGAACCCACACAAGCACAAACTCAATAAAAGAGATTTTCTTTTTCAATTTTTTTTAACAAATATACAAAACGAACACACAAAAACATATAAACGCATGAAAAATGAAAACTAAAAGTTTTTTCAAATACCCCCAAACTTAAAACTAACATTGTCCTCAATGTCATAAAGTATAAATAAGCACATAAAGTGAGTAGGGAGGAAAAGAAAGAAGGTACTCCCCAAATTTTTCTGTTGAATGTGTGAGACACTGTGTGACGGCTGGATAATATTCGTCATCATGTTTTCCCTTAGATCTATATTGGTTTGAATGTTCCACAACGTTATATTCCTGAAAAATCAAATTTGACATATTAAATACAAGGAACAAGAGTTACTTAGCTCAAATAATCAAAATAATGAACAATAAATTCAAGGGCCTGAGAACAGGAGGGATATAGGTGATGACTCCTAAAAATTGAAACGTACCTAAATCTAATGTGACCTAGTAAACAAAACAAAACTATCTGCTATACAATACAAAAAGCAAAATAAAAAAAATTTTGAAAATTGGGTTGCCTCCCAATAAGCGCTTCTTTTAAATCATTAACTGGACTTTATGCTGCTGTTATTCTGGTACAACTAGGTCAAGGCTCTCTCTAGCTATGGGGAAATCCTCCGCATAGTGCTTGATACGTTGGTCATTTACTTTGAAGTTTCCTTTTGTTGGATGCTGTATTTCAACTATACCGTAGGGAAACACTTGAGAGACCGTAAAAGAGTCGGACCATCTAGATTTCAACTTTTCTGGAAACAGTTTAAGTCTAGAATTGTATAAAAGCACTTGATCTCCCACTCTAAAAATTCTTTGCCTGATGTTCTTATCATGCCACTACTTCATTCTTTCCTCGTAGATGGCTACATTATTATATGTTTCTCTTTTGAATTCTTCCAATCCATGTAACTGCAGTATTCTTGTTTCTCCAGCCTTTTCGAGGTCCATGTTTAACTACTTGAATGCCCAATATGCTCTATATTCAAACTCCACTGATAGGTAGCATGCTTTTCCAAAAAATAGTTGATATGGGGACATCCCAATAGGTGTCTTGTAAGCAGTGCGATATGCCCATAAAGTATCATCTAATTTCTTTGACCAATCCTTGCAAAATGCATTCACAGTGAGCTCCAGAATTCTTTTTAATTGTCTATTCGAGGTTTCCACCTGTCCACTTATCTGAGGGTGGTAAGGAATGGCAATTCAATGTTGTACCCCGTACTTATGCAGCACTGGCTGGAATAACTGATTGCGGAAGTGAGCTCCACCATCATTTATTATGGCCCTAGGTGATCCATAACGGTTAAAGATGTGTTTCTTTATGAAGTCCACTACCACCCTTGCGCCATTTGTGGGCAATGCTTTAGCTTCTACCCATTTAGAGATATAGTCCACTGCCACTAGGATGTACCGATTGTTGTAAGATGATGGAAAATGACCCGTAAAATTAACCCCCAGACATCAAATATTTCCACCTCCAAAATGTTGTTAAGTGGCATCTCGTGATGCGCTAATATGTTATCTGTTCTCTGACTTTTATCACGTGACTTACAGAAATTGTGGCAGTCCTTGAACAATATAGGCCAAAAGAAACCACATTGAAGCACCTTTGTTGCTGTTTTAGTGGGGGTCAAAGTGTCCTCCATAAGCCGAAGCATGAAACCGTGAAAGGATAGGTTTCATCTCATCCTCTGGCACACATCTTCTAATGATCTGGTCTGTCCCTCTTCTGTATAAATTTGGATCATCTCAATAATAGAATTTCGCTTGATGAAGCAGCTTCTTCTTCTGTTGATAGGTGAGATCAAGAACCATATAGCCAAGCTAAGTAATTAACAATGTCTGCTACCACGGAGGCTTTTCTATCTGCAGTAACTGCTCATCTAGGAAGAGCTCATTAATATTCATATCATCTGAATCATTCAGTTGCTCTAGCCTTGATAAATGATCCACTACCTGATTTTCTTTACCCTTTTTATAGCAAATTTCAATGTCAAACTCTTGCGGTAATAGAAACCATCGAATCAGCCTAGGTTTAACATCCTTCTTCTCAAATAGATATTTCAATGCTGCATGGTCAGTGTAGACCATCAACTTTGAACCAATCAAATAGGAACAAAATTTGTTGAAGGCAAAGACCACTGCTAGCATTTCTTTTTCTGTTGTTGCATAGTTGATATGAGCATCTGTCAAGGTTTTGCTGGCATAGTAGATTACATGTAACACTTTTTCCTTACATTGGCCAAGCACCACTCCCACTGCAAACTTACTAGCATCACACATAAGTTCGAAAGGTAGATCCCAATCAGGTGCTACTATTACAGGTACAGAAGTTAACTTTTCTTTCAAAGTATTAAAGGCATATAAGCACTCATCAGAAAAGTGAAATGGCACATCATTCTCTAATAGATTACATAGAGGTTTTGTAATTTTTGAGAAATCCTTAATGAACCTTCTGTAAAACCTGCTTGTCTTAAGAAGCTTTTGATCCCCTTAACTGAATTAGAAGGCTGCAATTTTTCAATCGCTTGTATCTTGGCTTTTCAACTTCAACGCCCTTTGAGGAAATCCTATGGCCCAGTACTATCTCCTCCTTCACCATAAAATGGCATTTTTCCCAATTGAGCACCAGATTCTTCTCTTCACATCGTTGTAATACAAGCGATAGTCGTTCCAAGCAATCATTAAAACAATCCCTAAACACAGAGAAATCATCCATGAATACCTCGATGTATTTTTTCACCATGTCAGAGAATATGGCCATCATGCACTGTTGAAAGGTTGCAAGTGCGTTGCATAGACCAAAAGGCATCCTTCTAAACGCAAAAGTTCCGTAAGGTCATGTGAATGTTGTTTTCTCCTGGTCCTATGGAGTAATGGCTATCTAATTATACCCTGAATATCCATCGAGAAAGCAATAATGAGAACGTCCTGCCAACCGTTTCAAAATCTGATCAATGAATGGCAATGAAAAATGGTCCTTTCTGGTGGCATTGTTTAGCTTCCTGTAATCTATACATACTCTCCACCTTGTCACTAACCGTGTAGGTATCAGCTCATTTTTCTCATTTTTCTCTCAGTAATTCCACCCTTTTTAGGCACCACATGTACTGGACTCACCCAAGAACTATCAGAGATGGGATAGTTAATACATGTATCCAACAATTTCAACATTACTTTTTGCACTACTTTTTTCAAGGTTGGATTTAATCTGCGATGTCCTTCCACTGATGGCTTTGACCTGTCCTCCATTAAAATCTTGTGCATACAAAGAGTTGGACTGATTCCTCTGATGTCAGCTATTGTCCATCCAATTGCCGTTTTGTGCTGCCTGAGTACCTCCAACAATTTATTCTCCTCTTCCCTTGTCATGTCATTTGCGATGATTACTGGAAGTGTTGTAGCATCTCCCAAATATGTATTTCGGAGATCTGAAGGTAAAGGCTTTAGTTTAAGAGTAGGTGCCTTTTTCCACTGAGGGTACCAGGGGGAAGGGTTGTCACCAAGAGATTCATACTACCAATGTCTCCTTCATATTGGTTACTCGGTCAAGTTGACAACACATTCAGCTTTTCCTGCATTTGTTGCTTCCGGTTTAACAAGTTCTGCCTCACAAATATTTGTTTGATGCTCTGCCTCAAATATATCTGCCACAAGCTCTTCAAGAACATCTACTTGGCAACAAGCGTCTGAAGTCAATTGATATTTCATCGCCTTGAACACGTTGAATATGACTTGCTCATTGTCCACCCTAATAATCATATTTCCATCATAAACATCAATCGGTGCTCTTCCGGTAGCCAAGAAAGTTCTTCCAAAGATCAGAGGAATGTTTGAATCCTCCTTCATGTCCAAAATAATGAAGTTAGTCGAAAAAATAAATTTGTCAACTTTGACTAGCACATCTTCAGTAATCCCCTTCGGTCGTTTGATCGATCTGTCAGTCAGTTGCAAAGAGATGATTGTAGGTTTTGCTTCTCCTAATCCAAGAGATCTGTAAACAGAGAGAGGCATCAAATTAACACTAGCACCTAAATCGCATAAAGAATGTTCAAAATAATTAGAACCAATTATGCAAGGTATCGTGAAACTCCCTGGGTCTTTTAATTTAGGAGGTAGCTTCTTCAATAGAATTGCACTGCACTCCTCTTTTAGGCAGACAGTCTCATGTTCTTCCAACTTCTTTTTGTTAGACAAGATCTCCTTTAAGAATTTTACATAGCTGGACATTTGGGCTATTGCATCTGCAAATGAAATATTTATGTGCAGTTTCTTAAAAATCTCCACAAACTTGACAAACTGTTTATCCAACTTCTTTCTTTGTAGCCTTTGAGAAAAGGGAATTGGTAGCACATAAGCTTTCACGGGGCTTGGTGCTCTAACTATGGATGTTTCTTTCCTTTCGTGTTTCTAATTAGTTAGTGGTTCAGACTCTGTTTCTTTCTCAGCCTCTTCAACCATTATTTCTTTATCTTTTCTCTCTGGTCTCTTCATATGTATCTCTGGAAGTTATACCCCACTTCTGGTTGTAATAGCTTGCACTTGCTTTTTTGGATTGACCATTGTGTTGCCTGGCAATGTCCCTTGTGGGCGTTCTGCAAGCTGTTGAGCTATCTGTCCAATTTGAGTTTTCAATTTCTTGATAGATTCTTGCTGATTCTCAAAGTTAGTGTCAATCTGATGGAACACCTTATCTGTCTTTTGCATGTATTGGTTAAACATCTCCCCCAAACTTAGTTTTTTCTCTGGCTGGTTATTGTTTGAACTGCTCCCTTGCTGATTATCCGACCATCTGAAGTTTAGGTGTTACCTCCATCCTAGGTTATATGTTTGTGAAAAGGGATTAAAATTTCGAGAGCCATTTTGAATGAAGTTGATTTGTTCCTCTGGAAATCCCAAAGATGTGCAATTTTCTGTTAGATGATTTGCCCCGTAGTTTTCATATGATGGACTGGATATCACTACATGTGCTCCTTTTGTTTGTGACTTCACCGATAACTCTACTTGTTTTGTCAATGCTGCTATTTAGGTGTTAGTAGATGCTGTGCTGTTAAATTCATATATTCCCGCTGCTTTTGGAAGCACCACTCTTTATGATGAAAACATGGAATGAGTAATACCAATCAACTCAAATAGATCAATATATTGTTGCATTGATTTCCTTATGATCGATCCGCCTGCAGAGAAATCCACTTTAGATTTGGACAGTGGTGAAAATCCCGTGTAGAAATACTGCACTTGATTTCCAATAGTGATCCCATGATTTGGACACTTCCTCATCAACTCCTTAAATCTGTTCCATGCTTCGTGATAGCTCTCCCCATCTTTCTGTTGAAATGTTTGAATTTTCAGCCTGATTTTTGCTACTTTAGTTGGTGGAGAGAACTTAATGCAGAATTTCCTGATCAGTTCCTCTCATGTGGTAATACTTCCATTCGGTTCAGCATCCAGTCATTCCAATGATGCATCTTTCAATGTATATGAGAATAATCGCAGCTTGATGGCGTCCTCATTAAGCCCAGGAGCATGACAATTCTGGTAATTCCTAAGAAACCTTGAGATATGTGTGTGTTTGGATTCTCATGAGATAACCCGGAGAATTACAGAGTGTTACTCATCAAATTAATCCAATCAACCCGTATCTGGAAGTTGTTTACCCCAAAATCTGGATATACTATGCTGGACCGCGCAGGTGCAGCTATAGGCATCAAAAACGTAGAATTGGCAAGTCCCTTTCATTTACTTCCCTTTGCTCTTGTTATTGATCTCTCGCGGCCATTTGTCTGATTGGCTGTATAAGGATAAGATTATTTAGATTGTCAGCTATTTGATGTTGCTATTTTTGTTTGTGTTTCTTGTGTCTTCGTCTAAAGGTACATTCTATTTCCGAATCAAACGATTCAAGATCGTCGCCTTGGACACAGAGCATATAATGAACACAGTTTTCTGTAAATAAAAGAAAATAAGCAAATCAAATAACAATTGAAAATAAGATAAAAAAAATAAAATAATTAAGACTAAAAGAAATAGTCCTCGGTAACGGCGCCAAAAACTTGTAGTCGATTTTATCTCACAAGTGGACGGATCATAACTAGTAGAGTGGACTTTTTGAGTCCGGATTATTGTTCCCATGAGGACTATATTTTAGTACTCAATTTATTATTCCTAACTTCTATTTGATGAAAATAAATAAATAAA
>NW_019263133.1:11659-18523 GCF_002742605.1 Olea europaea var. sylvestris
CCTATTTTACATTTGTAGGAATTCGCAGCATACTTTGACAGGAATTTCGGGTTGAGAAACTTACTTGAAATGATGAATTCCAATATCTTTTTGTGTGGTTGAATCATCTTGCATTCCAAAGCTCCAAAATCTGCATTTTCTTATTCTCCAATGATCCAAGTCCCAATCACAATGGAAGGGGGTTTTATCACAATCTAAGTGCCATTTTTTTTTTTTTTTATGCCAAAAATATGGTTCTAAGGACTTTCTAATTTTGGTGTAAATTTCAATACGAATTTTCACAATTTTTTTTATGCCTTCTCTTTGTCATCTTTTCCATAACTTCTATATGGAGGTTGCAAGGAGTTATTTGGGAGTTATAGATTTGAATTCCAAATTCAAACCACTCCCTCCAACTCTTTTGAAATCTTGCGAGACGGGTCACTCCACATGGCGGACAAATTATCCGTATTTTTCAACATCTCCCACTCTCACATGGTGGGGTTGATCCGAACCACAAGTGACAACGATGTCACACACTAGATCTTTCTCAAGATCTATCTCACAAAAATTCATACGGCAAATAGATCGTGTAACCAGCGAGTAATATTAAAACTCAAGGTACTATAAACTTGTTAGGGATATATAGTAGCGCTGTTAGAGGAACGTCACATCTCATTATACCCTAAACTCATTTTTCAACATTAATTCAAGTATTTTCGATCCCTCGAGTATTTATGAAACGTACTTGAATCCAATATCGTATCATTGTATTCACAATTGTGTTACATACCCTAAATGGTTAAACACAATTGTCCGACCGATAAATACAAACATAAATGTTGGTAAAAATAGTTTTCTTTTCGTACTTGAATCCTTCAATTTTAAAACAGTTGCTTTCCTAGACAGACCCCATCAAACCGAATCAATCATAGTCATTGGCAACATGTTAAAATAGCAACACTAAAATAAAACCTCAAGAAACAGTCAAAAGTCATAAGGGTATATATGAGGTTACATAAACCTCAGGGTCTTACACAATGAGGAAGCAATGATCCATTCACTCATTTACCCAATATTGGTCGTAAAAGCATACGTGGTATAAAACACGTGCTACGATGTTTTCTCTCTTTCTTAAGGCGTATAGCATATTCTTTTTAAACAAATAACACCATACAGATCCTAGTTCAGACATTTCTCGATACCTAACTTAAGTTATCCTTATATTCATTCCTCCCGACATTCTCAAATTGAAAACTCTGGCTACTAAATGAGTTTCACGGATAGCAAAATCCATTTCGATTACTTATTGTAATCTCATCTTGATACCTTATCAAGGCAACTAGATCATGTACACAACATGATCACTATCAAGACGACAAGATTATGTACACATTTTTCTCTCATCTCAGCACATCTCAAAATGTCTGAGGCGATTGTTCATGTGAGTGAGCTAATCTCAACCTATTCGACATACTTTATATGCGCATACAAATCATTTATGTCGTACCCAATATTAGATTACACTTGAACTCAAAATTGTTCATCCATGGGCATACAAAACTCAATCAAGAGTTTTCTGATACACTAAGTATCATATTCTACGAAATTCTAGAGATTCTATATTACCAACAAATATATCTCTAGACATTTTGAGAGTATGATGATTACATATCATCATTTACGTGGATATATCGCAAAGACGTTTTCTTAGTTAATGTCTTTCACAAAAATACCATCAAGTGTTTGGTTCCATCTTGATACTTGAGATCTTAACATATAAGATAATTGCGTAACTATCATAGATCTCATATTCTCAACTAGTATCATTAGATGCTCAATGTATCTATACCAAACAATTTCTTTAACTGTCAAGATATAAATTACAATGTATGCTTCTTGCTACTCTATGTAGCAAGAGTGCACAAGTCTAATAACTAACTGCGCTCGACTAACTCTTATTTTTAGTCAACAATTGTATATCTGTTTCAATCACAAGTTATTCCTTTGACAACGAAATAGAATAACTAACAGCAACCCCTTCAGGTATCACAATACATTTTTTAAAGATAATATTGATACCCACCGACTAAATTCATGGCATGACCAATGTTAGGGCAAGTATACATCATAGTGTACTTCTACCTCATAACTCTTAATCGTACTAAATATAGTTCTCTGGATATTTCTTTGTACACTTATGGAGTTTTTGGACATTAATGAAGACTTTTATGGTCACATTCCGATATAGGACTATCAATAGGGTAACAATTCCATATGAGCATTTATAGTATAAAACTCCTGTGAGCAAGAAGATACAAAGTCTTCTAAGCACAAATCATACAATTTGCTAATCCCATGTCTTTTCTCTCAAAATTGAGGACAACCATTTCAAAATAGTCTCTATACACTCCTTATCATGCTTAGCCAATCCAATGTCATCAAGATCAGAGTTAAAATTACAACCTACCGTCAGACCTTTACACAAATATAGTAATTTTCGCCCATATGACGAAATTCTTGTATGAGATATAACCCTATTTAAAAAAACTCAAGTATGACTGTCAAGATGACTGTTTTAGGCCATGCGTGTAACTATAAAGTTACCACAATACAAAGAAAGCCTTTAACATGAATTTTCAACGTCAATTCATGTTGATCTCTTTAATCATTTCTCCACCGAGAATAAGAATACAGTTCTAGGTCTAATTTGTGTAACTCTAAATTTAAACATACTATCAAGGGTAGCATAGATGTACAGGAAGTGGATCCCATCGTTATGATGAAAAATTATCCAACTTAATATACTCACATTGAGAATAACCTTTTTAAAAAATGAGCTTTATCTATCAGAAACTAATTAGTCTTCCACGCTCCCACTCGAAACCAAGTATCATTAAAATTAGATAGTTCTTAGATGGCTCCCACTCGAATAGATAGCTCCAACTTGGAAACAGATTACTCCTACTTGAATCAGAAGTTTGAATCAACTCTTATATATTCAAAACTGATTCATTAATACATATAATATCAATTTCAACGATATTCTCTAATATTTTCTCCCTTGCTGGAAAAAGTAACAAATGTTATATCTTATGACTCGATATCCATCAAAGATTTCACTTAAGTACCCTTTTTTTGGACTACATATATGTCATCGAGATACATCTCACTCTTAAAGACTCATGCTCCGAAACTCATTATCAATAACGTTTATAATCTATTATGAGTATATGATAACCCATATTTGGTTATTAACGTGTCCAAAAACTTAAATATTTTAAAGGTACCAACACTGAGAGAACTTCATTAACTGATACATTGTAGTTGGCCAACGCTATTTCCAAAAACAAATACGTAAGTTGGACTGTATATCTCAAACCTCATCATATTCAGCAATATTTCATTTCTTCAATCAAATATACCATATAATTATTGGTGATTAAGGAATAGTCTATCAAATAAGAATCTCTTTCATTGTATAGATCATTGATATCTCGTGATAGAGAGTCATGCCATCAGATAATTCTCAAAGTCCCCACTTCCACAATCTGATTTTCTACTTGACTTCAAAAAAGTTTAAACCAGTACAATATCTTCAATTTAAGAAAATCATAAGCATATTTGAAATTTGTGAATTCATCTATAAATGTAATGAAAAGTAAAGTTCCATCTCTATCTCTCTTAATCACAGTTCGCAAAGAAATTTGGATTGATTTATTTTATGGAAGTTTAGCTCTTACAGTTTTAAATAGTTTTCTCAACTCAAAACCCCAAACTATTGCACAAATATCCAGAACCATAATAAACATCACCATTGTGAGTANAGTTTTAAATAGTTTTCTCAACTCAAAACCCCAAACTATTGCACAAATATCCAGAACCATAATAAACATCACCATTGTGAGTACGAATAGAAATACCACACATTAACCCTTAAATCCACCATCCACATAAGATAAGATCCAATATGTATAGTGTTGACATGTAAACAACACTAAGAGGAATATATTCAAGTGCAATATCCTTTAACTTAATCACTTTCGAGCTAATAGATTCAAATCACATAGTTGAAACACTTGAACATTTATAACATTGATCCTCTACCAAAACCACTTTCATTCACTTACTATCTTATATGTTCTTCTTGGTCCCTTTTTCAGTCTTCTCATCTATCCCACATTTGCTTTAGCTCATTTACTGTTTAAGATTCAAAGCCTTATACAAGCTAGAATATTGCTGCACAAGCATGTCCTCGAGACTTAGCAACATCAAGTCACACATCTTTCAACTCACATAGCGGATAGTGTCAATATAGAAAATTGACACTTCAATTTGTAAGTCACAATGACCTTCAAAGTTCTTATATAATGAGAAGATACTAGTTTTAGCTTACTACTCATCTAAAAATAATATGACCAACGAAGATGTTAACACGATGTTAACCATCAACTAAGTGACATTCAAGAAAAAAAAAGTCATTTATATCAGAACTTAACAATTCAAATGTTCAAATAATAGAATCTATCTTTTCTCGTACTTAACAAAGTTCTGATCTTTATTCTCTAGAGTAGTATGACCTACATAATGTCTTCTACTATGTGGTTGATGTCCTCTAAAGCATCATGTCCTTCTAGTACATTTAAAATCTTGTCATGCCAAATGTTATCTCATTTAACTTATCACCTTTATTAAGGTCAACCATTATAAATTTTGATGCCATGATCTATCAGATTTTTCGAGACAATTTATTCTCAGCCAATGCCCATTTATGCACATATTTAATTTTACATTAACTCAAATTAACGTCTATGATAGTTCAACGCTAAGCACAGAGTCGAAAGTTTACTATGTTCCCAATCATCATCCGCAATCCATTGTTTCACTATCATAAACTTAATTTCATAATGTAAAATTCCATGGGTTCTAAGTGAGAATTATATTAATTTTTCCAACTTGAGAACTCCCACTTAGTTGCTAAATCAAATAGTTCTACGTGAGATTTTTTCTAAATCTTTCGATCACCAAACTATCACTCAACTGACAATCAATAGGTCTAAGTAAAAATCTCACTAATTCTACTGACCTTAGCATTTATAACATTACATGATGTATTCAATTAGATAATTTCATAATATGCAATAAAAATATAAATATGCACATTTATCCAATCATTACATGCATCATGATATAAAAAATTAATTCTTTCAGAAGATAATTTCAATTATAATTCAAAAATAGAACTAACATCGTTTAAATTTTATTTTACAAATTCTCAATCCCATCTAAATCTCTGTCGCAACACAGTACAAATAATTGGGAAGTGGTATCAGAATTATTATATTCTGCTTGTCATCAAAAACTTATATCCTAAAATATTCATGTGTTCCACAATAGGTCATGTTCCAAATCTATTCATTTATATCAATAAATATGGAACATTTCAACAAGTTTCATAGCCTTTCGTTTTCTAGCATTCCTTCTAAAGATACTATAAATGTGTACAGATCTAGTCATATCTGATCAAACACAAAAAATTGAAAACAAGTCACAATGGATCGCATAACTTAATTAAGACCCACAAAACTTATGAACGTATATATAATATGGTATTTTAAATATCTTCGGAGTATTTTTCATTTAAAAATGAAACACTTCAAAAAATAATAATAAAAAATAAATAAATAAATAAATAAACTCCCACTAAACAAATACCACTTAACGAATATTCTCGATTTTTATAAAAAAAAAAATTAAAATTTAATCGAGTCCAAAAAAATATTCTTCATTATCTGAAAATCAATTTTAATTGCACATAAAAATCAAGAATATTTGAGGGACTATTTTACAATTTTCTAAAATTCATTTGAAAAAGTCAAACGGTAATTTTATTTGACATTCCAACGTTTAACCATTTTTTTAATTAAAAAATGGACATTGAACACCCACTACACGCCCATCCACGGCGCTTATTCAATAAATAAAAATTCGTTAATTCATCCCGCTAATCAACTTTAACGTTCTGAGTTTATTTGTGTGGTCAGATTTTATAATATCAACTTTTAAGACTGTGTTCTGGACTCAAACAGATTCGACCGAGACTAAAAAATGGGAAAAAGTATTGTTCATCTTACAAAAAAAAAAAAAAACAGAATTTCCAGATTCTTATCAATATTTCAGGAGGCGATAACTTCTTCATTCCACGGCCAAAATTTATGTTCTTTATATTGTTGGAAAGATCTCGAGAAGATCTATCCAACACATCAAATAAGCATCACGAAACATAGTGTGGAAGAAGTTATTGTGGGATGAAGTTTCGAATTTTACCATTTTTCAAGCAAAAAATATGATTTATATCTATACTTCAGAAGGCCATAACTTCTTCATTCCGAAGCCAAAATTTATGTCATTTATATCGTTGGAAAGGACTCGAGAAGATCTATCCAACAATATCAAAAGGGCATCATGAAACACAATGTGGGAGAAGTTATCATCTAATGAAATTTCTGATTTTTCAAATTTTTACTAAAAAAATAGATTTTCATCTAAATTTTGGGAGGGCATAACTTTCTCATCTCAAGTCCAAAATTAATGTTCTTTATACCGTTAGAAAGGTCTCGAGAAGATCTATCCAACCATACAAAATGAACAGCATGAATCTTAACGTGTAAAAAGTTATCATGTGATGAATTTCAAGATTTTATCAAGTTTCATGCCTAAAATTCAGATTATCATCCAAATTTCAAAAACTCACAACTTCTTCGTTTTAAGTCCAAATTTGAGTTCTTTATATGGTTTGGAAAGCTTATGAGAAGACATTTCTAACTATACTAATATTATTGCATGAAGATGAACAAACAAATGGCAGTAAATTATCAAATGATG
>NW_019263134.1:0-18516 GCF_002742605.1 Olea europaea var. sylvestris
ATGGGCTAAAATTTGACAGGTTGATCGGAAACAAAAATCGCGCCGGGGGCAATTTCGCCATTTTTCGCGACTGTGTCGGAATGAGCTTAAATTTGACAGGTTAATCGGAAACAAAAATCGCCCCAGGGGTAATTTCGTCATTTTTCGTGACGGTGTCGGAATGGGCTCAAATTTGATAGGTTGTTCGGGAACAAAAATCGCGCCGGGGGCAATTTCGTCATTTTTCAAGACTGTGTAGGAATGGGTTGAAATTTGAAAGGTTGATCGGAAACAAAAATCGCGCCGGGGGTAATTTCGTCATTTTTCGCGATTGTGTCGGAATTGGGTCAAATTTGACAGGTTAATCGGAAACAAAAATCGCGCCAGGGGCAATTTCGTCATATTTCGCGACTGTGTCGGAATGGGCTAAAATTTGACAGGTTGATCGAAAACAAAAAACCACGCCGGGGTCAATTTCATCATTTTTCGCGACTATTTCGTAATGGGCTAAAATTTGACTGGTTGATCGGAAACAAAAATCGCCCCAGGGGCAATTTCGTCATTTTTCGCGACTGTGTCGGAATTGGCTGAAATTTGGCAGGTTGATCGGAAATAAAAATTGTGCCGGGGGCAATTTCGTCATTTTTCTCGATTGTTTCGGAATGGGCTGAAATTTGGCAGATTGATCGGAAATAAAAGCCGCGCCGGCAATAATTTCGTCATTTTTCTGGATTGTGTCGGAATGGGCTGAAATTTGGCAGGTTGATCGGAAATAAAAGCCGCGCCGGCAATAATTTCGTCATTTTTCTGGATTGTGTCGGAATGGGCTGAAATTTGGCAGGTTGATGGGAAATAAAAGCCGCGCCGGCAATAATTTCGTCATTTTTCTGGATTGTGTCGATATGGGCTAAAATTTGACTGGTTGATCGGAAACAATAACCGTGCCAGGGGCATTTTCGTCATTTTTCGCGACTGTGTCGGAATGGGCTCAAATTTGACAGGTTGATCGGGAACAAAAATCGCACCGGGGAAAATTTCGTCATTTTTCACGACTGTGTCGGAATGAGCTAAAATTTGACAGGTTGATCGAAAACAAAAAACCGCGCCGGGGGCAATTTCGTCATTTTTCGCGACTGTGTAGGAATTGGCTGAAATTTGGCAGGTTGATCGGATATAAGAATTGCGCCAGGGGTAATTTCGTAATTTTTCTCGATTGTGTCGGAATGGGCTGAAATTTGCAGGTTGTTCGGAAATAAAAGTCGCGTCGGGGTTAATTTCATCATTTTTCTGGATTGTGTCGGAATGGGCTAAAATTTGACTGGTTGATCGGAAATAGAAACCGCGTCGGGGCAATTTCGTCATTTTTCACGACTGTATCGGAATGAGCCAAAATTTGACAGATTGATCGGAGACAAAAATCGTTCCGGGGGCAATTTCGTCATTTTTCGCGACTGTGTACGAATTGGCTAAAATTTGACAGGTTGATCGGAAATAAAAATCGCGCCGGGGGTAATTTCGTCATTTTTCGCGACTGTGTCGGAATGGGCTAATATTTGACAGGTTGATCGGAAACAAAAATCGCGCTGGGGCAGTTTCGTCATTTTTCGCGTCTGTGTCGGAATGGGCTCAAATTTGACAGGTTCATCGGGAACAAAAACCGCGCCGGGTGAATTTTGTCATTTTTCGCAACTGTATCGTAATGGGTTAAAATTTAACTGGTTGATCGAAAATAAAAATCGCGCCGGGGGCAACTTCGACATTTTTCTCGATTGTGTCGGAATGGGCTAAAATTTGACTGGTTGATCGGAAACAAAAACCATGCCGGGGTAATTTCGTCATTTTTCGCGGCTGTGTCGGAATGGGCTAAAATTTGACAGGTTGATCAGAAACAAAAATCGCGTCAGGGGCAAATCGTCATTTTTCACGACTGTGTCGGAATGGGCTAAAATTAGACAAGTTGATCGGGCACAAAAATCGCGCCGGGGACAATTTCGTCAGTTTTCTTGACTGTGACGGAATGGGCTGAAATTTGGCAGTTTGATCGGAAAAAAAAGGCCGTGCCGGGGGTAATTTCGTCATTTTTTCGGATTATGTCGGAATGGGCTAAAATTTGACTGGTTGATCGGAAACAATAACCGCGCCGGGGACAATTTCGTCATTTTTCTCGACTGTATCGGAATGGGCTAAAATTTGACTGGTTGATCGGAAACAAAAATCGCGCTCGGGACAATTTCGTCATTTTTCTCGACTGTGTCGGAATGGGCTAAAATTTGACAGGTTGATCGGAAATAAAAGTCGCACCGGGGGTAATTTCGTCATTTTTCTGGATTGTGTCGGAATGGGCTAAAATTTGATTGGTTGATCGGAAAAAATAACCGCGCCAGGGGCATTTTCGTCATTTTTCGCGATTGTGTCGGAATGGCTAAAATTTGACAGGTTGATCGGAAACAAAAATCGCTCCAGAAGCAATTTCGTTATTTTTCCCGACTGTGCCGGAATGGGCACGAATTTGACAGGTTGATCGGGAACAAAAATCGCTCCAGGGACAAAAACGTCATTTTTCTCGACTGTGTCGGAATGGGCTAAAATTTGACTAGTTGATCGAAAATAAAAACCGCGCTCGGGGCAATTTCGTCATTTTTCGCGACTGTGTTGGAATAGGCTAAAATTTTTCAGGTTGATCGGAAACAAAAAACCGCGCCGGGGGCAATTTCGTCATTTTTCGCAACTGTGTGGGAATGGGCGGAAATTTGACAGGTTGATCGGAAACAAAAATCGCGTCGGGGGCAATTTTGTCATTTTTCGCGACTGTGTCGGAATGGGCTCAAATTTGACAGGTTAATCGAAAACAATAATCGCGCCGGGGGCAATTTCCTCATTTTTCGCGACTGTGTAGGAATTGGCAGAAATTTGACAGGTTGATTGGAAACAAAAATCGCGCCAGGGGCAATTTCGTCATTTTTCGCGACGGTGTCGGAATGGGCTCAAATTTGACAGGTTGTTCGGGAACAAAAATCGCGTCGGGGGCAATTTCGTCATTTTTCAAGACTGTGTAGGAATGGGTTGAAATTTGAAAGGTTGATTGGAAACAAAAATCGCGCCGGGGGCAATTTCGTCATTTTTCGCGACTGTGTCGGAATTGGGTCAAATTTGACAGGTTAATTGGAAACAAAAATCACGCCAGGGGCAGTTTCGTCATTTTTCGCGACTGTGTCGGAATGGGCTAAAATTTGACAGGTTGATCGAAAACAAAAAACCACGCTGGGGTCAATTCCGTCATTTTTCGCGACTGTTTCGTAATGGGCTAAAATTTGACTGGTTGATCGGAAACAAAAATCGCCCCAGGGGCAATTTCGTCATTTTTCGCGACTGTGTCGGAATTGGTTGAAATTTGGCAGGTTGATCGGAAATAAAAATTGCGCCGGGGGCAATTCCGTCATTTTTCTCGATTGTGTCGGAATGGGCTGAAATTTGGCAGGTTGATCGGAAATAAAAGCCGTGCCGGCAATAATTTCGTCATTTTTCTGGATTGTGTCGGAATGAAATCGCGTCAGGGGCAATTTCGTCATTTTTCGTGACGGTGTCGGAATCCGCTCAAATTTGACTGATTGATTGGAAACAAAAATCGCGCCGGGGGCAGTTTCGCCATTTTTCGCGACGGTGTCGGAATGGGCTAAAATTTGACAGGTTGATCGGAAACAAAAATCGCGCCGGGGGCAATTTTGTCATTTTTCGCGACTGTGTAGGAATTGGCAGAAATTTGACAGGTTGATTGGAAACAAAAATCGCGCCAGGGGCAGTTTCGCCATTTTTCACGACTGTGTCGGAATGGGCTTAAATTTGACAGGTTAACCGGAAACAAAAATCGCGCCAGGGGCAATTTCGTCATTTTTCGTGACGGTGTCGGAATGGGCTCAAATTTGACAGGTTGTTCGGGAACAAAAATAGCGTCCGGGGCAATTTCGTCATTTTTCAAGACTGTGTAGGAATGGGTTGAAATTTGAAAGGTTGATCGGAAACAAAAATCGCGCCGGGGGCAATTTCGTCATTTTTCGCGACTGTGTCGGAATTGGGTCAAATTTGACAGGTTAATCGGAAACAAAAATCGCGCTAGGGGCAGTTTCGTCATTTTTCGCGACTGTGTCGGAATGGGCTAAAATTTGACAGGTTGATCGAAAACAAAAAACCACGCCGGGGGCAATTCCGTCATTTTTCGCGACTGTTTCGTAATGGGCTAACATTTGACAGGTTGATCGGAAACAAAAATCGCCCCAGGGGCAATTTCGTCATTTTTCGCGACTGTGTCGGAATTGGCTGAAATTTGGCAGGTTTATCGGAAATAAAAATTGCGTCGGGGGCAATTTCGTCATTTTTCTCGATTGTGTCGGAATGGGCTGAAATTTAGCAGGTTGATCGGAAATAAAAGCCGCGCCGGCAATAATTTCGTCATTTTTCTGGATTGTGTCGGAATGGGCTAAAATTTGACTGGTTGATCGGAAACAATAACCGCGCCAGGGGCAGTTTCGTCATTTTTCGCGACTGTGTCGGAATGGGCTCAAATTTGACAGGTTGATTGGAAACAAAAATCGCTCCGGAGGATATTTCGTTATTTTACCCGACTGTGTCGGAATGGGCTTAAATTTGACAGGTTGATCGGGAACAAAAATCGCACCGGGGACAATTTCGTCATTTTTCTCGACTGTGTCGGAATGGGCTAAAATTTGACTGGTTGATCGGAAACAAAAAACCACGCGAGGGGCAATTTCGTCATTTTTCGCGACTGTTTCGGAATGGTCTAAAATTTGACAGGTTGATCGAAAACAAAAAATCGCGCCGGGGGCAATTTCGTCATTTTTCGCGACTGTTTCGAAATTGGCTGAAATTTGACAGGTTGATCGGAAATAAAAATCACGCCAGGGGCAATTTCGTTATTTTTCTCGATTGTGTCGGAATTTGCTGAAATTTGGCAGGTTGATCGGAAATAAAAGTCGCACCGGGGGTAATTTCTTCATTTTTCTGGATTGTGTCGGAATGGGCTAAAATTTGATTGGTTGATCGGAAAAAATAACCGCGCCAGGGGTATTTTCGTCATTTTTCGCGATTGTGTCGGAATGGCTAAAATTTGACAGGTTGATCGGAAACAAAAATCGCTCCGGAAGTAATTTCGTTATTTTTCCCGACTGTGCCGAAATGGGCTCAAATTTGACAGGTTGATCGGGAACAAAAATCGCTCCAGGGACAAAAACGTCATTTTTCTCGACTGTGTCGGAATGGGCTAAAATTTGACTAGTCGATTGAAAATAAAAACCGCACTCGGGGCAATTTCGTCATTTTTCGCGACTGTGTTGGAATAGGCTCAAATTTTTCAGGTTGATCGGAAACAAAAAACCGCGCCGGGGGCAATTTCGTCATTTTTCGCGACTGTGTCGGAATGGGCTCAAATTTGACAGGTTAATCGGAAACAATAATCGCGCCTGGGGCAATTTCGTCATTTTTCGCGACTGTGTCGAAATTGGCTAAAATTTGACAGGTTGTTCGGGAACAAAAACCACGCCGGGGGCAATTTTGTCATTTTTCGCGACTGTGTAGGAATTGGCTGAAATTTGACAGGTTGATTGGAAACAAAAATCGCGCAGGGGCAATTTCGTCATTTTTTGCGACTGTGTCGGAATGGGCTAAAATTTGACAGGTTAATCGGAAACAAAAATCGCGCCAGGGGCAATTTCGTCATTTTTCTCGACTGTGTCGGAATTGGCTGAAATTTGGCAATTTGATCTGAAATAAAAATCGCGCCGGGGGCGATTTCGTCATTTTTCTCGACTGTGTCGAAATGGCCTCTAATTTGACAAGTTGATCGGAAACAAAAATCGCGCCGGGGGCAATTTCGTCATTTTTCGCGACTGTGTCGGAATTGGGTCAAATTTGACAGGTGAATCGGAAACAAAAATCGCGCCAGGGGCAGTTTTGTCATTTTTCGCGACTGTGTCGGAATGGGCTAAAATTTGACAGGTTGATCGAAAACAAAAAATCACGCCGGGGGCAATTCCGTCATTTTTCGCGACTGTTTCGTAATGGGCTAAAATTTGACAGGTTGATCGGAAAAAAAATCGCCCCAGGGGCAATTTCGTCATTTTTCGCGACTGTGTCGGAATTGGCTGAAATTTAGCAGGTTGATCGGAAATAAAAATTGCGCCGGAAGCAATTTCGTCATTTTTCTCGATTGTGTCGGAATGGACTGAAATTTGGCAGGTTGATCGGAAATAAAAGCCGCGCCGGCAATAATTTCGTCATTTTTCTGGATTGTGTCGGAATGGGCTAAAATTTGACTGGTTGATCGGAAACAATAACCGCGCCAGGGGCATTGTCGTCATTTTTCGCGACTGTGTCGGAATGGGCTAAAATTTGACAGGTTGATCGGAAACAAAAATCGCTCCGGAGGATATTTCGTAATTTTTCCCAACTGTGTCGGAATGGGCTCAAATTTGACAGGTTGATCGGGAACAAAAATCGCGCCGGGGACAATTTCGTCATTTTTCTCGACTGTGTCGGAATGGATTAAATTTTGACTGGTTGATCGTAAACAAAAATCGCGCCCGGGGCAATTTCGTCATTTTTCACGACTGTGTCGGAATGGGCTAAAATTTGACAGGTTGATCGAAAACAAAAAACCACGCGGGGGGCAATTTCGTCTTTTTCGCGACTGTTTCGGAATGGGCTAAAATTTGGCAGGTTGATCGGAAACAAAAATCGCGCCCGGGGCAATTTCGTCATTTTTCGCGACTGTGTCATAATATGCGAAAATTTGACAGGTTGTCGAAAACAAAAAATCGTGCCTGGGGCAATTTCGTCATTTTTCGCGACTGTGTCGGAATGGGCTCATATTTGACAGGTTGTTCGGGAACAAAAACCGTGCCGGGGGTAATTTCATCATTTTTCCCGATTGTGTCGGAACTGGTTAAAATTTGACAGGCTGATCGGAAACAAAAATCGCGCCAGGTGCAATTTCGTCATTTTTCGTGATGGTGTCGGAATGGGCTCAAATTTGACAGGTTGTTCGGGAACAAAAACCGCGCCAGGGGCAATTTCTTTATTTTTCGCGACTGTGTAGGAATGGGCTAAAATTTGACAGGTTGATCGGAAACAAAAATCGCGCCGGGAGCAATTTCGCCATTTTTCGCGACTGTGTCGGAATGGGCTTAAATTTGACAGGTTAATCGGAAACAAAAATCGCGCCAGGGGTAATTTCGTCATTTTTCGCGACGGTGTCGGAATGGGCTCAAATTTGACAGGTTGTTCAGGAACAAAAATCGCGCCGGGGGCAATTTCGTCATTTTTCAAGACTACGTAGGAATGGGTTGAAATTTGAAAGGTTGATCGGAAACAAAAATCGCGCCGGGGGCAATTTCGTCATTTTTCATGATTGTGTCGGAATTGGGTCAAATTTGACAGGTTAATCGGAAACAAAAATCTCGCCAGGGGCAATTTGGTCATTTTTCGTGACTGTGTCGGAATGGGCTAAAATTTGACAGGTTGATCGAAAACAAAAAACCACGCCGGGGGCAATTTCGTCATTTTTCGCGACTGTTTCGTAATGGGCTAAAATTTGACAGGTTGATCGGAAAAAAAAATCGCCCTAGGGGCAATTTCGTCATTTTTCGCTACTGTGTCGGAATTGGCTGAAATTTGGCAGGTTGATCGGAAATAAAAATTGCGCCGGGGGAAATTTCGTCATTTTTCTCGATTGTGTCGGAATGGGCTGAAATTTGGCAGGTTGATCGGAAATAAAAGCCGCACCGGCAATAATTTCGTCATTTTTCTGGATTGTGTCGGAATGGGCTAAAATTTGACTGGTTGATCGGAAACAATAACCGCGCCAGGGGCATTTTCGTCATTTTTCGCGACTGTGTCGGAATGGGCTCAAATTTGACAGGTTGATCGGAAACAAAAATCACTCCGGAGGATATTTCGTTATTTTTCCCGTCTGTGTCGGAATGGGCTCAAATTTGACAGGTTGATCGGGAACAAAAATCGCACCGGGGACAATTTCGTCATTTTTCTCGACTGTGTCGGAATGGGCTAAATTTTGACTGGTTGTCGGAATGGGCTAAAATTTGACAGGTTGATCGAAAACAAAAAACCGCGCCGGGGGCAATTTCGTCATTTTTCGCGACTGTTTTTGAATGGGCTAAAATTTGACAGGTTGATCGGAAATAAAAATCGCGCCAAGGGCAATTTAGTCATTTTTCTCGACTGTGTCGGAATGGGCTGAAATTTGCAGGTTGATCGGAAATAAAAGTCGCGTCGGGGTTAATTTCATCATTTTTCTGGATTGTGTCGGAATGGGCTAAAATTTGACTGGTTGATCGGAAATAGAAACCGCGTCGGGGCGATTTCGCCATTTTTCACGACTGTATCGGAATGAGCCAAAATTTGACAGATTGATCGGAGACAAAAATCGTTCCGAGGGCAATTTCGTCATTTTTCGCGATTGTGTACGAATTGGCTAAAATTTGACAGGTTGATCGGAAGTAAAAATCGCGCCGGGGGTAATTTCGTCATTTTTCGCGACTGTGTCGGAATGGGCAAATATTTGACAGGTTGATCGGAAACAAAAATCGCGTCGGGGCAGTTTCGTCATTTTTCGCGTCTGTGTCGGAATGGGCTCAAATTTGACAGGTTCATCGGGAACAAAAACCGCGCCGGGTGAATTTCGTCATTTTTCGCAACTGTATCGTAATGGGTTAAAATTTGACTGGTTGATCGGAAACAAAAATCGCGCTAGGGGCAATTTCGTCATATTTCGCGATGGTGCCGGAATGGGCAAAAATTTGACTGGTTGATCGGAAACGAAAATCGTGCCGGGGGCAATTTGGTCAGTTTTCTCGACTGTGTCGGAATGGACTGAAATTTTGCTGGTTGATCGGAAATAAAAATCGCGCCGGGGGCAACTTCGACATTTTTCTCGATTGTGTCGGAATGGGTTAAAATTTGACTGGTTGATCGGAAACAAAAACCATGCCGGGGTAATTTCGTCATTTTTCGCGGCTGTGTCGGAATGGACTAAAATTTGACAGGTTGATCGGAAACAAAAATCGCGTCAGGGGTAAATCGTCATTTTTCACGACTGTGTCGGAATGGGCTAAAATTAGACAAGTTGATCGGGCACAAAAATCGCACCGGGGACAATTTCGTCAGTTTTCTCGACTGTGACGGAATGGGCTGAAATTTGGCAGTTTCATCGGAAAAAAAAGGCCGTGCCGGGGGTAATTTCGTCATTTTTTTGGATTATGTCGGAATGGGCTAAAATTTGACTGGTTGATCGAAAACAATAACCGCCCCGGGGACAATTTCGTCATTTTTTTCGACTGTGTCGGAATGGGCTAAAATTTGACTGGTTGATCGGAAACAAAAATCGCGCCGGGGACAATTTCGTCATTTTTCTCGACTGTGTCGGAATGGGCTAAAATTTGACTAGTTGATCGAAAACAAAAATCACGCCAGGGGCAATTTCGTCATTTTTCGCGACTGTGTCGGAATTGGCTGAAATTTGGCAGGTTGATCGGAAATAATAATTGCGCCGGGGGCAATTTCGTCATTTTTCTCGATTGTGTCGGAATGGGCTGAAATTTGGCAGGTTGATCGGAAATAAAAGTCGCACCGGGGGTAATTTCGTCATTTTTCTGGATTGTGTCGGAATGGGCTAAAATTTGATTGGTTGATCGGAAAAAATAACCGCGCCAGGGGCATTTTCGTCATTTTTCGCGATTGTGTCGGAATGGCTAAAATTTGACAGGTTGATCGGAAACAAAAATCGCTCCGGAAGCAATTTCGTTATTTTTCCCGACTGTGCCGGAATGGGCTCGAATTTGACAGGTTGATCGGGAACAAAAATCGCTCCAGGGACGAAAACGTCATTTTTCTCGACTGTGTCGGAATGGGCTAAAATTTGACTAGTTGATCGAAAATAAAAACCGCGCACAGGGCAATTTCGTCATTTTTCGCGACTGTGTTGGAATAGGCTAAAATTTGTCAGGTTGATCGGAAACAAAAAATCGCGCCGAGGGTAATTTCGTCATTTTTCGCGACTGTGTGGGAATGGGCGAAAATTTGACAAATTGATCGGAAACAAAAATCGCGTCGGGGTCAATTTCGTCATTTTTCGCGACTGTGTCGGAATGGGCTCAAATTTGATAGGTTAATCGGAAACAATAATCGCGCCGGGGGCAATTTCGTCATTTTTCGCGACTGTGTCGGAATTGGCTAAAATTTGACAGGTCGATCGGAAACAAAAATCGCGACCGGGGCAATTTCGTCATTTTTCGCGACTGTGTCGGAATAGGCTAAAATTTGACAGGTTGATCGGAAACAAAAAACCGTGCTTGGGGAATTTCGTCATTTTTCGCGACTCTGTCGGAATGGGCTCAAATTTGACAGGTTGTTCGGGAACAAAAACCGTGCCGGGGGTAATTTCGTCATTTTTCCCGACTGTGTCGGAACTGGCTAAAATTTGACAGACTGATCGGAAACAAAAATCAAGCCAGGTGCAATTTTGTCATTTTTCGTGATGGTGTCGGAATGGGCTCAAATTTGACAGGTTGTTCGGGAATAAAAACCTCGCCAGGGGCAATTTCGTCATTTTTCGCGACTTTGTAGGAAAGGGCTGAAATTTGATAGGTTGATCGGAAACAAAAATCGCGCCGGGGGCAATTTCGTCATTTTTCGCGACTGTGTCGGAATGGGCTTAAATTTGACAGGTTAATCGGAAACAAAAATCGCGCCAGAGGCAATTTCGTCATTTTTCGCGACGGTGTCGAAATGGGCTCAAATTTGACAGGTTGTTCGGGAACAAAAATCGTGGCGGGGGCAATTTCGTCATTTTTCGCGACTGCGTCGGAATGGGCTAAAATTTGACAGATTGTGCGGAAACAAAAATCGCGCCGGGGCAATTTCTTCAATTTTCACGACGGTGTCGCAATGGGCTAAAATTTGACCGGTTGATCGGAAACAAAAATCGCGCCAGGGGCGATTTTGTCATTTCTCGCGAATGTGTCGGAATCGACTGAAATTTGGCGGGTTGATCGGAAATAAAAATTGTGCGAGTTGTAATTTCGTCATTTTTCACGACTGTGTCGGAATGGGCTAAAATTTGACTAGTTGATCGAAAACAAAAACTGCGCCAGGGGTAATTTCGTCATTTTTTACGACTGTGTCGGAATCGGCTAAAATTTGACAAGTTGATCGGAAACAAAAACCGCATTGTGGGCAATTTCGTCATTTTTTGCAATGGTGTCGGAATGAGCTCAAATTTGACAGGTTGATCTGGAACAAAAATCGCTTCGGGGGCAACTTCGTCATTTTTCGCGACGGCATCGGAATGGGCTAAAATTGACAGGTTGATCGGAAGCGAAAATCGCGCCGGGGGCAATTTCGTCATTTTTCGCGACTGTTTCGGAATGGGCTAAAATTTGACAGGTTGATCGTAAACAAAAACTTCGCCATGGGCAATTTCGTCATTTTTTGCGACTGTGTCGGAATGGGCTAAATTTTGACAGGTTGATCGGAAACAAAAGCCGCGCCGAGGGCAATTTCGTCATTTTTTGCAACGGTGTTGGAATGGGCTCAAATTTGGCAGATTGATCGGAAACAAAAACTGCGCCGGGGGCAATTTCGTCATTTTTCGCGACTGTGTTGAAATGGGCTAAAATTTGACAGGTTGATCGGAAACAAAAACCACGCCGGGGGGAATTTCTTCATTTTTCGCGACGGTGTCCGAATGGGCTGAAATTTGGCAGGTTGATCGGAAATAAAATCCTCACCGGGGACAATTTCGTCATTTTTCGCGACTGTGCCGGATTTGCAGGTTAATCGGAAATAAAAATCGCGCTGGGGGCAATTTCGTCATTTTTCTCGACTGTTCCGGAATGGGCTAAAATTTGACTGGTTGATCGAAAACAACAATCGCACCGAGGGCAATTTCGTCATTTACTGTAATGGTGTTGGAATGGGCTCAAATTTGATAGGTTGATCGGGAACAAAAATCGCGCCGGGGGCAATTTCGTCATTTTTCGCGACTCCGTTGGAATGGGCTAAAATTTGACAGGTTGTGCGGAAACAAAAATCGCGCCGGGGGCAATTTGGTTAATTTTCGCGGCGGTGTCGCAATGGGCTAAAATTTGACCGGTTGATTGGAAACAAAAATCGCGCCAAGGGCAATTTCCTCATTTTCGCGACTGTGTCGGAATGGGCTGAAATTTGGCGGGTTGACCGGAAATAAAAATCGCGCCGGGTGTAATTTCGTCATTTTTCGCTACTGTGTCGGATTTGTCTACAATTTGACTGATTGATTGGGAACAAAAACCCCGCCAGGGGCAATTTCGTCATTTATTACGACTGTTTCGGAATGGGCTAAAATTTGACAAGTTGATCGGAAACAAAAACCGCATTGTGGGCAATTCCGTCACTTTTTGCAATGGTGTAAGAATGGGCTCAAATTTGATAGGTTGATCGAAAGATAAAAATCGCGACGGGGCAATTTCGTCATTTTTCGCGACTGCGTCGGAATGGGCTAAAATTTGACAGGTAGATCGAAAACAAAAACTGCGCCAGGGGCAATTTCGTCATTTTTTACGACTTTGTCGGAATGGGCTAAAATTTGGCAGGTTGATCGGAAACAAAAACCTCGCCGGGGGCAATTTCGTCATTTTTTGCAACAGGTCGGAATGGTCTCAAATTTGACAGGTTGATCAGGAACAGAAACGGCGCCGGGGGCAACTTCGTCATTTTTCGCGACAGCGTCGGAATGGGCTAAAATTTGACAGGTAGATCGAAAACAAAAACTGCGCCAGGGGCAATTTCGTCATTCTTTACGACTTTGTCGGAATGGGCTAAAATTTGACAGGTTGATCGGGAACAAAAACCTCGCCGGGGGCAATTTCGTCATTTTTTGCAACGGGTCGGCATGGTCTCAAATTTGACAGGTTGATCAGGAACAAAAACGGCGTCGGGGGCAACTTCGTCATTTTTCGCGACTGCGTCGGAATGGGCTAAAATATGACAGGTTGATCGGAAACAAAAATCGCGTCGGGGGCAATTTCGTCATTTTTTGCAATGGTGTAGGAATGGGCTCAAATTTGACAGGTTGATCGGGAACAAAAATCGCGCCGGGGGCAATTTCGTCATTTTTCGCGACGGTGTCGGAATGGGCTAAAATTTGACAAATTGATCGGAAACAAAAATCGCGCCGGGGGCAATTTCGTCATTTTTCGCGACGGTGTCGGAATGGGCTAAAATTTGACGGGTTGATCGGAAACAAAAATCGTGCCGGGGCAATTTCGTCATTTTTTGTGACGGTGTCGGAATGGGCAAAAATTTGACAGGTTGATGGAAAAAGAAAACCTCGCCGTTGGCAATTTCGTCATTTTTCATGACGTTGTCGGAATGGGCTAAAATTTGACAAGTTGATCGTAAACAAAAACCGCGTTGTGGGCAATTTCGTAATTTTTTGCAATGGTGTAGGAATGGGCTCAAATTTGACAGGTTGATCGGGAAAAAAACCGCGCCGGGGGCAATTTCGTCATTTTTTGCAATGGTGTCGGAATGGGCTCAAATTTGACAGGTCGATCGGGAACAAAAATCGCGCCGGGGGGCAATTTCGTCATTTTTCGCGACTATGTCGAATTGGGATAAAATTTGACCGGTTGATCGGAAACAAAAACAGTGCCGGGGGCAATTTCGTCATTTTTCGCGACGGTGTCGGAATGGGCTAATATTTGACCGGTTGATCGGAAAAAAAATCGCGCCAAGGGCAATTTCGCCATTTTTCGCGACGGTGTCGGAATTGGCTCAAATTTGGCAGGTTGATCGGAAGCAAAAACAACATCGGGGCAATTTCGTAATTTTTCGCAACTGCGTCAGAATGGGCTGAAATTTGGCCGGTTGATCGGAAATAAAAATCGCACCGAGTGCAATATCGTCATTTTTCCCGACTGTGTCGGAATGGGCTAAAATTTGACAGGTTGATCGGAAACATAAATCGCGCCGGGGGCAATTTCGTCATTTTTTGCAATGGTATCGGAGTGGGCTCAAATTTGACAGGTTGATCGGGAACAAAAATCGTGCCGGAGGCAATTTCGTCATTTTTCGCGATTGCGTCGGAATGGGTTAAAATTTGACAGGTTGTGCAGAAACAAAAATCGCGCCGGGGGCAATTTCTTTAATTTTCGCGACGGTGTCGGAATGGGCTAAAATTTGACAAGTTGATCGGAAACAAAAATCACGTCGGGGGCAATTTCGTCATTTTTCGCGACTGTGTCGGAATGGGCTAAAATTTGACAGGTTGATCGTAAACAAAAATTGCGCCGGGGGCAATTTCGTCATTGTTTACGACTATATCGAAATGGGCTAAATTTTGACAGGTTGATCGGAAACAAAAATCGCGCCGAGGGCAATTTCATCATTTTTTGCAATGGTGTCGGAATGGGCTCAAATTTGGCAGGTTGATCGGAAACAAAAACCTCATCGGGGGTAATTTCGTCATTTTTTGCAATGGTGTCGGAATGGGCTCAAATTTGACAGGTTGATCGGGAACAAAAATCGCGTCGGGGGCAACTTCGTCATTTTTCGCGACAGCGTCGGAATGGGCTAAAATTTGACAGGTTGTGCGGAAACAAAAATCACGCTGGGGGCAATTTCGTCATTTTTTGCAATGGTGTAGGAATGGGCTCAAATTTGACAGGTTGATCGGGGACAAAAACCGCGTCGGGGGTAATTTGGTCATTTTTCGCAACGGTGTCGGAATGGGCTAAAATTTGACCGGTTGATCGAAAACAAAAATCGCGCCGGGGCGATTTCGTCATTTTTCGCGACGGTGTCAGAATGGGCAAAAATTTGACAGGTTGATGGAAAAAGAAAATCGCGCCTTGGGCAATTTCGTCATTTTTCCTGACGTTGTCGGAATGGGCTAAAATTTGACAAGTTGATCGTAAACAAAAATCGCGTCGGGGGCAATTTCGTCATTTTTCGCGACTGTGTCGGAATGGGATAAAATTTGACAGGTTGATCGTAAACAAAAACTGCGCCGGGGGCACTTTCGTCATTTTTTGCGACTGTGTCGGAATGGGCTAAAATTTGACAGGTTGATCGGAAACAAAAACCGCGCCGAGGGCAATTTCGTCATTTTTTGCAATGGTGTCGGAATGGGGTCAAATTTGGCAGGTTGATCGGAAACAAAAATCGCGCCGGGGTCAATTTCGTCATTTTTCGCGACTGTGTCGGAATGTGCTTAAATTTGGCACGTTGATCGGAAATAAAAATCGCGCCGTGGGCAATTACGTCATTTTTCTCGACTGCATCGGAATGGGCTAAAAGTTGACTGGTTGATCGGAAACAAGAACCGCGTCGGGGGCAATTTCGTCATTTTTCGCGACGGTGTCGCTGTGGGCTAAAATTTGACCGGTTGATCGGAAACAAAAATCGCGCCCGGGGCAATTTCGTCATTTTTCGCGACAGTCTCGGAATGGGCTGAAATTTGACCGGTTGATCGGAAAAAAAATTGCGTCAGGGGCAATTTCCTCACTTTTCGCAACTGTGTCGGAATTGGCTAAAATTTGACAGGTTGAACGAAAACAAAATCCCGTCGGGGGCAATTTCGTCGTTTTTCGCGACTCTGTCGGAATGGGCTAAAATTTTACAGGTTGATCGGAAACAAAAATCGCGTCGGGGGCAATTTCGTCATTTTTCGCGACTGTGTCGGAATGGGCTAAAATTTCACAGGTTGTTCGGAAACAAAAACCGCGCCGGGGGCAATTTCGTCATTTTTCGCGACTGTGTCGGAATGGGCTAAAATTTGACAGGTTGATCGTAAACAAAAATTGCGCCGGGGGCAATTTCGTCATTTTTTACGACTATATCGAAATGGGCTAAATTTTGACAGGTTGATCGGAAACAAAAATCGCGCCGAGGGCAATTTCATCATTTTTTGCAATGGTGTCAGAATGGGCTCAAATTTGGCAGGTTGATCGGAAACAAAAACCTCATCGGGGGCAGTTTCGTCATTTTTTGCAATGGTGTCGGAAAGGGCTCAAATTTGACAGGTTGATCGGGAACAAAAATCGCGTCGGGGGTAACTTCGTCATTTTTCGCGACAGTGTCGGAATGGGCTAAAATTTGACAGGTTGTGCGGAAACAAAAATCACGCCGGGGGCAATTTCGTCATTTTTTGGAATGGTGTTGGAATGGGCTCAAATTTGACAGGTTGATTGGGGACAAAAACCGCGTCGGGGGTAATTTGGTCATTTTTCGCAACGGTGTCGGAATGGGCTAAAATTTGACCGTTGATCGAAAACAAAAATCGCGCCGGGGCAATTTCGTCATTTTTCGCGACGGTGTCAGAATTGGCAAAAATTTGACAGGTTGATGGAAAAAGAAAATCGCGCCTTGGGCAATTTCGTCATTTTTCATGACGTTGTCGGAATGGGCTAAAATTTGACAAGTTGATCGTAAACAAAAATCGCGTCGGGGGCAATTTCGTCATTTTTCGCGATTGTGTCGGAATGGGATAAAATTTGACAGGTTGATCGTAAACAAAAACTGTGCCGGGGGCAATTTCGTCATTTTTTGCGACTGTGTCGGAATGGGCTAAAATTTGACAGGTTGATCAGAAACAAAAATCGCGCCGAGGGCAATTTCGTCATTTTTTGCAATGGTGTCGGAATGGGGTCAAATTTGGCAGGTTGATCGGAAACAAAAATCACGCCGGGGTCAATTTCGTCATTTTTCGCGATTGTGTCGGAATGTGCTTAAATTTGGCACGTTGATCGGAAATAAAAATCGCGCCGTGGGCAATTACGTCATTTTTCTCGACCGCATCGGAATGGGCTAAAAGTTGACTGGTTGATCGGAAACAAGAACCGCGTCGGGGGCAATTTCGTCATTTTTCGCGACGGTGTCGCAGTGGGCTAAAATTTGATCGGTTGATCGGAAACAAAAATCGCGCCCGGGGCAATTTCGTCATTTTTCGCTACAGTCTCGGAATGGGCTGAAATTTGACCGGTTGATCGGAAAAAAAATCGCGTCAGGGGCAATTTCCTCAATTTTCGCAACTGTGTCGGAATTGGCTAAAATTTGACAGGTTGAACGAAAACAAAATCCCGTCGGGGGCAATTTCGTCATTTTTCGCGACTCTGTCGAAATGGGCTAAAATTTGACAGGTTGATCAGAAGCAAAAATCGCGCCGGGGCAATTTCGTAATTTTTCGCGACTGCGTCGGAATGGGCTGAAATTTGGCCGGTTGATCGGAAATAAAAATCGCGCCGGGTGCAATTTCGTCATTTTTTGCGACTGTGTCGGAATGGGCTAAAATTTGACTGGTTGATCGAAAATTTAAACCGCGCCAGGGGCAATTTCGTCATTTTTTCCGATTGTGTCGGAATGGGCTAAAATTTTACAGGTTGATAGGAAAAAGAATCGCGCCGGGGGCAATTTCGTCATTTTTTGCAATGGTGTCGAAATGGGCTCAAATTTGAAAGGTTGATCGGGAACAAAAATCGCGCCGGGGGCAATTTCGTCATTTTTCGCGACTTTGTCGAAATGGGCTAAAATTTGACAGGTTCATCGGAAACAAAAATCGCACCGGGGGAAATTTCATCATTTTTCGCGACGGTGTCCGAATGGGCTAAAATTTGACAGGTTGATCGGAAACAAAATACTCGCCGGGGACAGTTTCGTCATTTTTCGCGACTGTGTCGGAACGTGCTTAAATTTGGCAGGTCGAACGGAAATAAAAATCGCGCCGGGGGCAATTTCGTAATTTTTCTCAATTGTGTCGGAATGGGCTGAAATTTGACTGGTTGATCGGAACCAAAATTGCGCCGGGGGCAGTTTCGTCATTTTTTGCAATGGTATCGAAATGGGCTAAAATTTGACAGGTTGATCGGGAATAAAAATCGCGCCGGGGGCAATTTCGTCATTTTTCGCGACTGCGTCGGAATGGGCTAAAATTTGACAGGTTGTGCAGAAACAAAAATCGCGTTGGGGGCAATTTCTTCAATTTTCGCGACGGTGTCGGAATGGGCTAAAATTTGGCTGGTTGATGGAAAAAGAAAATCACGCCGTGGGCAATTTCGTCATTTTTCTTGACGTTGTCGGAATGGGCTAAAATTTGACAAGTTGATCGGAAACAAAAATCGCGTCGGGGGCAATTTCGTCATTTTTCGCGACTGTGTCGGAATGGGCTAAAATTTGACAGGTTGATCGAAAACAAAAACTGCGCCGGGGGCAATTTCGTCATTTTTTGCGACTATGTCGTTATGGGCTAAATTTTGACAGGTTGTTCGGAAACAAAAGCCGCGCCGAGGGTAATTTCGTCATTTTTTGCAAAGGTGTCGGAATGGGCTCAAATTTGGCAGGTTGATCGGAAACCAAAACCGCGCCGGGGGTAATTTCGTCATTTTTCGCGACTGTGTCGAAATGGGCTAAAATTTGACAGGTTGACCGGAAACAAAAACCGCGCCGGGAAAAATTTCGTCATTTTTCGCAACG
>NW_019263135.1:0-2946 GCF_002742605.1 Olea europaea var. sylvestris
AAAATCCAAATCCTCACTTTTAAAGGTTAAAAACTTATTACATAAAATATTGGGAGTACGACCCTAATTTACCCAAAAAAAAATAAAAATTCAAGACATATATAAATTTCATTAATGTTTTCTTCCCCTTGTTGTTTTGGACATTTTATTACAAACGTTGAAACATTAGATATAATGAATTGACATTACTAAGTCCTGTTTGGCCCCATTAATTTCAATTTTATTATATTTCATTTTTCTCTCATTTATTTTCAACCACACAATCTTTCATAAAATATATTACACGTAAATCGAAAATTTTTCCTCTTTTTTCAACTATTCATTTAAAAAAAAAAAAAACTATTCCACACATTTTCATTTCTCCAAAATGGGGGTCAAAAAAGAGCTTAACCTTGTTTGGTGTAGCTAAAAATCAAATTATGTGATTGAAAAGTTGTGAATTCAATAAAAATAATTGTTAACTTTAAATTAGATTTTAATCCACGTTGAAGAAAGGACTTAGCTGATTACTCATATCAAAATTGATTGACTTGGATCGAAAATATGTGGAAGCAAAACAAATAGATTGCAATCTTGTTCTCCCGAGCTAGCCTGTGCAAGCCAATGGGAGGACCACTTCACGGTATCTAGCCAGTCCATATCCAGTTGGAGTTGAATGAATCAGTAAATTAAAGTTAGCTCCAATTCTCGATTCTAATTAAATTATCCTGGTTATCTTCTTTCCCTCAATGTATGTATGAATCATGAATGTATGTGCATGTGTTAGTATTTAAAAGTATGCTTAGCGAGATATTAATTTATGAATATGTTATTTGTACATAATGCAGTGTTCATAACGATATTCACCCTTCACATGAATAGTGACCCACTTCAGATTAATTATATTTCATTTTAAGTGGTGTCTGCTCCATGTGAGGAGGGCGGATACCCTAATATACGTATAGTATCACCCCGAATCTTGTTACATGTACATCAAGGGTTATATAAGAGATTACATAATGCTACATGAAACTTTATTATTTGTCAACTTTTTCAGTCAATCATTTTCCTCCACATCATTTTCGATAATCGCTTATATACCGTTTTTATATAAGAATAGCAAAATCCTTAATTTATTACCTCCTCCGTTCCATTTATAAAAGCTAGTTTTGTTTTTCACACGAATTAAGAAATCTTATTTAATATTATTGAAAAAGTAGTGTTTGTCAAAACTTTTCTAGTTTGCCATTATTCATATTTGTACAATTTCAAGATTAAGTGAGAAAAATTGGCTATAACTAAGTAAATTAAATGGTGTATTAAGAAATGAACAAAATAAAATATTCTTAATAAGGAAACATGATTATATAATTAGAACAAAAAAATAAGGAAAGTAAGCCTTTACAAATGAGACAGTATCACGAAAACGTGATTATAGAATTATAAATTCTGTGTCTCGGCTATAAAATTAAATTAATTGACATAACAGGGACCATTTAAATGTGGAACATGGATTGAAGTAACAGTAAAGTGCACAGGTGTTAGATAGTGGGAGGACCACGGCGGTCCACTCTTTGGTAATCCAATTGAACAATTAATTAACGAAGAAACCAGCTGTTAATGATTAATTTATCTATTTATTAAATTAATGAGGGATTAGATTTCCCAATCCATATTTGATATTCCATGCCCATCTAAACGTATTATAAAGAAAAGTCTTCCATTATTATTGAAGATATTAATGTTTTTTATTTTGATTTTGTCTGTAGGTTATGTACAATGTGCGGAAAGCTTTTGCTTCCAACTAAATTGGGGTCAATCTTTTAAAGATCGCTTTGAATATCGATCGGAGAAAATAAAATGTCAAAAAATTGAATCGAAATTAAACTGAGTTGAGCAACTGATAAATATATTTTTAAAAGGGGACAAAATTTTTAGGTGCATAAGCCATTCTTGTTGTGAATTGGCCGATTTTTGCCTTGTTCTTGTGAGACCTTTTTTTTCATGTAGTTGAATTAGTTTTTGATTTCTTGATCGATTTGGTCCAGTTTTGACAACATTTGATGGTAGACAATATTTCAATTTTTACGGAACAATTTAGTGTTTTATTCTAATTAATATTAGTGTGTCATAAGTCATTAGTTGTAATCCACATCAAATCGAGATCACGGGTTTTTTTAAAAGTCAATCTTTATAATCTGATCAAGCTTTTAATCAAAATTATTATACGCGCCGTATCATGATTTGTCACAAAAGCATATAGCATGATAAGGATAAATGCCAACCTATCATCAATTATAACACAAAGTTCGTAGCCAATTAGTATCTAGGATCTAGCGGATTCGTTGCTTTATCATGTTAAAATAATTATTAACTGGCATTACTATTCTTAAATAGAGATTGAGCAAATATTAATACATAGTATATTAACAAGATCACATAGTATATTCGATCGAAGATTTGGTCCACTAATGACAAGATTTTCATTGATTTTGTTTAGGGTTTTGTATGGTAACGAAGTTGATTGTTGAATCTACAAGGAAAACGGAGCTTTCTCGTGCTACGTTTTGCTCTTTGCATAGGGTAATCATATTTTTACTTTTCAACAGAATTGGGTCCCTCTTGGTGATAATTTTGCTTAAAATTCAAAAATAAAACTCATTTGACTTATGTAATTAGAATCGGATTGTCATGATTTTTGAAAAATCAAATCAGCTTTTGAGATTCAAAAGCTATTTTTGGATCCATTTAGTTAATTTTGTAAAAGTATTTCTTCTAATTGAAGAATTTTTCTAAGAAGTTGGTTCAACGTGATTTCCTCTAAAAAGAGTTTTTGGAATGGAAAGTTCTTTTAAAATTACTTTTCAGATAAAAATTAATATGGCTTCCTCCAAAACAGGAAGCAAAAGTAAAAATAAAAAGTAAAATTCATAACAAACAAGCCTTAGTCGTGTAAAATAAGTCTCT
>NW_019263135.1:4984-12194 GCF_002742605.1 Olea europaea var. sylvestris
ACGGAACAATTCCATCTTCCGTGTCCACTCACTAAGAATATTATTTTGTTTTTACTATTAGAGAATTAAATACTTAGTAATCTCGATCCCTTATCAATCGATACGTGTATTAAATAATTGAGATTCACTATTTAACTTGAATCAAATCATAAATAAAGGGTAATTAGCACAAACGTTCTTACCTTTTAAGTTTATAGAGGAAAACGTTTTTACTTTTTATTTTTTGACTTTTTTCCCCTTATTTCAATTTTTCTTTGCGGAAAACGTCATTTCATCCACTTATCGTTACTTGCTCTGTTAATTAATTACAAAAATATAATTTTCGTTTTAAACACCAAGGGTAAAATAGTCTCAACCCATTTACACCCCTTCATCTTCTCTTACGCATGAAGGTTCCGTCGAGGTTTCTTCTTCAAAAAAAGTCATTTTTTTCCCTATTTGTACAAGTTTTCCTTCCTTCTCCTCTGATATGCTATCATCTCATCTCGTGGGCGCATAGTGGAAGCACGTAGTGATAAATTTTGGAAGAGCAAAGGTAAGAGACATTACAAGTAGGTTTTTTTTTTTTTTTCATTTCGTAATTTAGTGTTTTGCACGATTGAGAATCTATGTCGAGTTTTGATACTTTTTCGTTATGCAGACCTTCGAGGGGCAACACGTTTCTTCCGTTTTTGAGAAATCCTAGCAACCCATTTATGGTATAATATTCATTTCCTAATTTCTATGTGAATTCATCCAATTCCACTGTGCATTCACATAATTTCAATTTATTTGCCAGTTAGAATCAAGGCCTAAAATTTCCAATTTTATTGCTTGATTTTGATGTGAACTTTATATTATTGTATACAGGTGTTAATCCTGAATATTTTACTGTTGAAGTACATTATGAAGGCCAATTTTATGATAAACCAAACAATGTGGTGTATGAAGGGAGGTTCGTGCTTTTCGTTGACTTCTTTTATTGTAAATGGTGCACAGAAGAGAATTTGAGTAAATTCTTACATGGAACTTGTTATGAAAGGATGTTGAAGGCGGGAAGAGGGGGGTGTAAATGGATTGAGAATATTTTATCCTTGGTGTTTGAAAAGAAAAATGTATTTTTGTATTGAATGGAGGAGCAAGTGATTTTAAGTGGATGTTAGGACGTTTCCATAAAAAAAGGTGGAAATAAGGAATGCCTAAAAACGAAGGTAGGAATTTTTTCACAATAAACTTAAAAGATATGGACGTTTTGAACTAATGACCCGGAAATAAGTGATACAAAATTTCTCCAATAGATTGGTAGAGGTCTACCCAAATTCTCTATGGTCTAGACAGTTTTAAAAAGAATATATATATTCTCTTAACTCCACCTGTGTTCAAAGTGGTTGAAGTTAGGTCAAGATTGGCTCGAAAATAAATGAAGTTAATTTTAAATTCCATTGAAATGTTCATTCTAAAATTTGTTGGATTCATTGTATACCTTCCACATTATATGTGTCAAACTTCCCATATATCTTTGCTACGAGTGCGAAATTCATGTTTGAACTGAATTAATTGAGTAGTTCGTTCATTTTACACCTAATTCACACACACACACACACACACAATAATAATAATAATAATAATAATAATAATAATAATCAAACTTAATGGTCTTAGGTGAATATTTAATCCATCATTGGCTAGCTTACATCTACGTCGGATCCCATTCTCAAATTTTGACCAAATCATAGCAGAGACTATATTGAATGTAATTCCCAATTCAACAGACTTGCTAAAATCAATTCTTTTCATTGTAATTAGGGTTGGCTTGGTCAAAAATATATAACTTTTACTTGATAATTAAAGGGAAATTTGCTCCCGATGTCCCACATTTTAAAAATTTGCAGTGTATTTCCGAACCTTCAATCCATAGTAGTTCTTTAAAAAATATGCAGTAGAAGGAAATTTGGAAGTTTTTCCATCCGAAGAATGATGGCATTTTGGCCAATAAACGGACTTTTGGACGGAAACCATCCATAGATCCTTTTATTGCACATTTTGAAAGATTTGAAATGCAATTGCTACAATTTAAAGTTTTGAGACCATATTGCTATGAATATCGACCACAAATTTCCCTAGTTAAAAGCTAAACATCTATTCCAACACTTTCACATAACAAATTTAATAAAATTTTATTCTAAACTGTTTTAAACCCCTAAGTCGACATGAAATAGCCCAATCGTTACTCTTAAGTTTACGTTGTATTGTTCACTTGTATTAGAATAATGACTTCATAGGACATACTAAAGTTTATTCACCGTTTCTTTTTTCATTTTTTTTTTTCACTGAAGTCATGAGAAGCATAGATCAATTCCTACCGTTCAATTTGGCCAAAAGGTAGAAAAAAACTGTCAAAAGTTTGGTCCTTTACGTCCACTTTCTGTGAAAGTTAAAGCGCAACTGGGTCCCCAAAGCTATACAACTTTATTGTAATTGGTTTAATTAGTAATTACTACACACACACGGATGCCCCTCCCCTCTAAAATCATTCACCCCACGTTGTCAAATGATACCACCATTTTCTCTTTGATTTTAGATTTAGGCAAATTCGTGTAATTTTTTTTTTTTTAAAAGGAAGGGGGTTTCTGATATTATTAGTAATCTCAGGGAGGTATTTGGAATTTTAACAAAATTGAAACTTCCAAAAGTAGTATAAATATCTTGAAAAATGAATATTATGCTCACTTCGCCCTCTTAAGAACACGCCTCACTTCAAATGTCAAAATTTCGCTTTAGGTTATGAAGTAAAATCTAACTTCATAAACTTGAACATATGAGTTAAAGTTAAAAATCAATTATTTTATTAATAGAAACCACTTATTCAAAGTGGGAATTCAATAAATTTGTATCGTTCTATGTGTGGAATAATATAATAAGTGAGGAGCGTAAACTTTATACCTTCTTAAGTTAAGTTAATATCATGAAATTTAGTCCCACAATTTGAGAATATTTCGTCGATAGTAACTTAATGAATTCAAATTTAGATTAATGATTTCTTGGTTGTTGCATCTGTAAACCTGTCTTTCTTTACGTCCAATTTTACATAGATTTTAAAATAAAGTCATGCAATCATCATTCTCTTTCTTGTCAAGTTAAGAATTTAATGATTTTCCTATTATTTATTCCTATAGTTATATCCAAAGGCAAGGAATAATTCATTGCTTCTAAATAACAAATATCTATTATTAAATGTACAAAATATTAAATTGAAGCACCAAAGAGTAATTCTCACACCTTAGTCCGACCCACATTTTGAAATGTACTTTACGTAAAGCTTCGATTTAAGCGGTTCCAAATAAAAATGTTGAACCTAAATTTGTATCGTTCTATGTGTGGAATAATATAATAAGTGAGGAGCGTAAACTTTATACCTTCTTAAATTAAGTTAATATCATGAAATTTAGTCCCACAATTTGAGAATATTTCGTCGATAGTAACTTAATGAATTCAAATTTAGATTAATGATTTCTTGGTTGTTGCATCTGTAAACCTGTCTTTCTTTACGTCCAATTTTACATAGATTTTAAAATAAAGTCATGCAATCATCATTCTCTTTCTTGTCAAGTTAAGAATTTAATGATTTTCCTATTATATATTCCTATAGTTATATCCAAAGGCAAGGAATAATTCATTGCTTCTAAATAACAAATATCTATTATTAAATGTACAAAATATTAAATTGAAGCACCAAAGAGTAATTCTCACACCTTAGTCCGACCCACATTTTGAAATGTACTTTACGTAAAGCTTCGATTTAAGCGGTTCCAAATAAAAATGTTGAACCATACTTTTCAAGCCAAACCACAAAGACGAAATAAAAATTACAACGTCTGTAACTCTAATTTGTATCTGTATCAACTAGGATCTACTCATAATTGACAACGGTGTCCATATCGCACGGTACCTGATTTTATTTACATAAATCTATTCAAAAATAAAGGAAAATAAAAAAAGAGAAAATTACTTCAGAACTCCGTTAATGAAATGCTATGTTCTTCAGGCTCGTCAAGTGACGGCGATCGTAACGGGGACGGCGGAGCCTTCAACTTCTGAAAATAATCCGTTATATCAATTCCACCATTACCCAACTCCTCCGTTATCTCCGTCTCATCTCTCGACGGCAGAAACGGCGGCCGTAAAACTTCCGTCAACAAGTCCCATTTCAACCCGCGGAAGAACTCATGCTCCCTAATCTCAGATGCGCCTCTCTGGTATCCCAAACGGCGCGTGGGGTCTTTCTTCAGCAACTTTCCGATCAAATCCGTTAATGAATCGGGTTTTCCGACGAACTCCGGCTGCATCGCTAATATTTTGTGGAAAGTTTCCTTCCGATTATTCCCCTTAAACGGTGTCCTCCCATACAGCATTTCGTAACAAAGCACTCCAAGAGCCCACCAATCCACTGCAAATTCATGGCCGGCTCCGGTTATAATTTCTGGCGCCATGTATTCTTCGGTGCCAACGAAAGAATTTGAACGCTCATTGTTTGGAAATTCAATCGTGTTTCTTCTGCTTACAGGCGACACACGTGCACTTTTCGCTTTCTTCAATCCTTTCTTGGTATTGTTGAAACCCTTCTTTTTCAATGAAGGTTCCTCCTCATGATCGGAAAAAAATTGCAGGGTAGATGCTTTTCTGGGTGTTAAGGTACGAGATAGGTCGAAATCCGTGAGTGTGACGTGACCAGATTGCTGTACAAGGATGTTTTCCGGCTTGAGGTCCCTGTAAACAATGCCTTGCTTGTGAAGATGTTCAAGAGCACAAATGATTTCAGCTAAATAGAAACGAATAACGGCCGGTGAGAAAACGTGGTCCGCTTGCCGGTAACGGAGGACGTTAAGGTCACCTCCAGGACAGTATGGTATGGCCCAACAAATGATTTCTTGATTTTCCGACGATCCAAGCAGGGAAGGGAGGAAAGGGTGGTTTTGAAGGCGGCTGAGGACGGAGATTTCGTGGTGGGCACGGTGGAGGGAGGATTTCTCCACCACCTTGAGGGCGAAGGAGTCAAGTGAGTTGTGACGAACAAGAAAGACAGTGCCTAAGGCACCTTTACCTAGTAGTTTGATGGCTCGTAGGTTATTCAGGTCTAACGCCGGCGGTGGTTTTGTAGTGCTATCCATTGTATTTTGGAGAGAAAAGAGTACCAGAATCTATACATACATAGGAGGAGAGAAGATATATATACACTCAATTTGAGCGGGACGGAGGGGGGTTGTTTGGATGATTATAAGCTATTTTTGTTTGTTTACACAAGTATCCCTCTAGGAACTGTTCCTACTTCCTTCTAGTCGGGTGTCCTTTAAAGAACCACATTGTGAATGTTAGAAAATGTGGGATAAATTCTATTACATTTTTCTTCCTGAAAGTATGAAACTTTGTATCGACTAGTGATTTTGAGCCACAAGACGAGGAGATACGCCATACGATGACCAAAATTCGAGAAACAACCACATGATTTATGTCTTAAAATTTTTCATTTCCTTTGTAATCCCAATCTCTTGAAAACATAAGTTTTCATGTCCTCATAAACAGAAGGTCAAACCTAGTCCTTTTATTGCAGTTGTCATTTTTCTTATCGTTATAAATATAACTATAGGGACCTACGTGCAAAGTATCAATAAAGTAATGACTCTGAATGTAAATTTTCTCAACCATTTTTCCCCCCTTCTCTTGTAATAAAGAATATGGTTATATAAAAAAATAGTCATTTTCTACAATAAGAAAGAGCAAAGTATATTCGTGAAAAAAAATTTCTCAACAAGATTAAAAAAAAAAAAAGAAAAAGAAAAAGAAAAAAAAGTAAACCGACTTCTTCTTCTTCATCATCATCATCATCATCTTCTTCTCCTCCTCCTCCTTCTTCCTCTACTAATAAAAAAATATTCTTCAATTTTAGAAAATTCTTTTATTATTTATAAGTAAATTTAATTTATCTAATAATTATGTTAAGCTTAACCAAACAAGCTCGTGTTAATTTAATATAATATCTGAAACCTATCTTGGAAACATTGAGGCTCTTCATAAATTATTCACGTGTTTGATTAAACAATTTATTCTATTAATCTGGTCATCTTATATATTGTTGATTGTTTGTCTAATTGAAGTAGATTATTTCAGTAGTTATATAATATTACAATAATTTTCTTATATCATGTGACGCTCCTCCAGTGGATTAGTATTGATTAAGTTATACCAAACTTAAGGAAATAAGATCAGAGATCCAATAAATACCAATACTTAAAAAATCTGATGAGCGCACATCGACCCATAATAGCTAAAGAGTCAAAGGATTGAATTGTGATCGAATCAACATTTAAATATATCTAATTAAGGTTCTTAATTTACTCAATACTTTTTCATTCATCTCTCACATTAAAAACCTAGATCGTCATCCAAGTCATCAATTTCGTTTGAAGCAGCATAATTGAAATAAATGAAATGATCGGAAAATTTGTTTCATGTATTATGACAGGTGAATTATTAAACATGGGTACAAGATCTCACTTTCACGTCATTTGAATATCCAATTTGATAAATTAAAGAAAATAAACCAAAAATTTAAAGGTGAATTGGTCGATTTTTATAGTGAAGTCACTATTCCTAAGTTTTTCTTCTTTTTTACGGATTCTAACCATCCATTTTTTTTTAAAAGAAAATCATCATTGAACTTCAAATGGTTCTTGAATTTTTCAATCAAACCAACTAATTTAATAATGTGCACATCTTCTAACATTTATAATAAATACACACTTAAAAAATCCCATATTTTTCTACCTTTAGGTGACAAGAGATCTTGAAAACAATTTTTTGAGGAAATCTTTAGAGCCTCGTTGAAACATAATAGTCCCACCATGATTTTCTTAACCCTAAAAATATACTTTTTTAAAATAAAAAAAAGGGTAAAAAAAATTGTTATTGTCCGCCATCATTAGACAGGAGAAAATGAAACCTTCCACCTAAGTTCAAAGTAAAAGGCAAGAAAAAACTATTAACTTTCTATATGTATACATCCATACGTCAAATTAGTTGCCAACCTATGCACTTTTGGAGAAAAAGTTGTGAAACACATTGATGATGTTTGGTCGGCCATGATTTCCATTAGTCATTAGTCAAAATAACTCGTAAGTATAACTAATTAAGGATGGTAAACTTCTATATTATTTCTAAGTTAGATAAGTCATAT
>NW_019263135.1:17488-23468 GCF_002742605.1 Olea europaea var. sylvestris
GTTATGAAGTAAAATCTAACTTCATAAACTTGAACATATGAGTTAAAGTTAAAAATCAATTATTTTATTAATAGAAACCACTTATTCAAAGTGGGAATTCAATAAATTTGTATCGTTCTATGTGTGGAATAATATAATAAGTGAGGAGCGTAAACTTTATACCTTCTTAAGTTAAGTTAATATCATGAAATTTAGTCCCACAATTTGAGAATATTTCGTCGATAGTAACTTAATGAATTCAAATTTAGATTAATGATTTCTTGGTTGTTGCATCTGTAAACCTGTCTTTCTTTACGTCCAATTTTACATAGATTTTAAAATAAAGTCATGCAATCATCATTCTCTTTCTTGTCAAGTTAAGAATTTAATGATTTTCCTATTATATATTCCTATAGTTATATCCAAAGGCAAGGAATAATTCATTGCTTCTAAATAACAAATATCTATTATTAAATGTACAAAATATTAAATTGAAGCACCAAAGAGTAATGCTCACACCTTAGTCCGACCCACATTTTGAAATGTACTTTACGTAAAGCTTCGATTTAAGCGGTTCCAAATAAAAATGTTGAACCATACTTTTCAAGCCAAACCACAAAGACGAAATAAAAATTACAACGTCTGTAACTCTAATTTGTATCTGTATCAACTAGGATCTACTCATAATTGACAACGGTGTCCATATCGCACGGTACCTGATTTTATTTACATAAATCTATTCAAAAATCAAGGAAAATAAAAAAAGAGAAAATTACTTCAGAACTCCGTTAATGAAATGCTATGTTCTTCAGGCTCGTCAAGTGACGGCGATCGTAACGGGGACGGCGGAGCCTTCAACTTCTGAAAATAATCCGTTATATCAATTCCACCATTACCCAACTCCTCCGTTATCTCCGTCTCATCTCTCGACGGCAGAAACGGCGGCCGTAAAACTTCCGTCAACAAGTCCCATTTCAACCCGCGGAAGAACTCATGCTCCCTAATCTCAGATGCGCCTCTCTGGTATCCCAAACGGCGCGTGGGGTCTTTCTTCAGCAACTTTCCGATCAAATCCGTTAATGAATCGGGTTTTCCGACAAACTCCGGCTGCATCGCTAATATTTTGTGGAAAGTTTCCTTCCGATTATTCCCCTTAAACGGTGTCCTCCCATACAGCATTTCGTAACAAAGCACTCCAAGAGCCCACCAATCCACTGCAAATTCATGGCCGGCTCCGGTTATAATTTCTGGCGCCATGTATTCTTCGGTGCCAACGAAAGAATTTGAACGCTCATTGTTTGGAAATTCAATCGTGTTTCTTCTGCTTACAGGCGACACACGTGCACTTTTCGCTTTCTTCAATCCTTTCTTGGTATTGTTGAAACCCTTCTTTTTCAATGAAGGTTCCTCCTCATGATCGGAAAAAAATTGCAGGGTAGATGCTTTTCTGGGTGTTAAGGTACGAGATAGGTCGAAATCCGTGAGTGTGACGTGACCAGATTGCTGTACAAGGATGTTTTCCGGCTTGAGGTCCCTGTAAACAATGCCTTGCTTGTGAAGATGTTCAAGAGCACAAATGATTTCAGCTAAATAGAAACGAATAACGGCCGGTGAGAAAACGTGGTCCGCTTGCCGGTAACGGAGGACGTTAAGGTCACCTCCAGGACAGTATGGTATGGCCCAACAAATGATTTCTTGATTTTCCGACGATCCAAGCAGGGAAGGGAGGAAAGGGTGGTTTTGAAGGCGGCTGAGGACGGAGATTTCGTGGTGGGCACGGTGGAGGGAGGATTTCTCCACCACCTTGAGGGCGAAGGAGTCAAGTGAGTTGTGACGAACAAGAAAGACAGTGCCTAAGGCACCTTTACCTAGTAGTTTGATGGCTCGTAGGTTATTCAGGTCTAACGCCGGCGGTGGTTTTGTAGTGCTATCCATTGTATTTTGGAGAGAAAAGAGTACCAGAATCTATACATACATAGGAGGAGAGAAGATATATATACACTCAATTTGAGCGGGACGGAGGGGGGTTGTTTGGATGATTATAAGCTATTTTTGTTTGTTTACACAAGTATCCCTCTAGGAACTGTTCCTACTTCCTTCTAGTCGGGTGTCCTTTAAAGAACCACATTGTGAATGTTAGAAAATGTGGGATAAATTCTATTACATTTTTCTTCCTGAAAGTATGAAACTTTGTATCGACTAGTGATTTTGAGCCACAAGACGAGGAGATACGCCATACGATGACCAAAATTCGAGAAACAACCACATGATTTATGTCTTAAAATTTTTCATTTCCTTTGTAATCCCAATCTCTTGAAAACATAAGTTTTCATGTCCTCATAAACAGAGGGTCAAACCTAGTCCTTTTATTGCAGTTGTCATTTTTCTTATCGTTATAAATATAACTATAGGGACCTACGTGCAAAGTATCAATAAAGTAATGACTCTGAATGTAAATTTTCTCAACCATTTTTCCCCCCTTCTCTTGTAATAAAGAATATGGTTATATAAAAAAATAGTCATTTTCTACAATAAGAAAGAGCAAAGTATATTCGTGAAAAAAAATTTCTCAACAAGATTTAAAAAAAAAAAAGAAAAAGAAAAAGAAAAAAAAGTAAACCGACTTCTTCTTCTTCTTCATCATCATCATCATCATCTTCTTCTCCTCCTCCTCCTTCTTCCTCTACTAATAAAAAAATATTCTTCAATTTTAGAAAATTCTTTTATTATTTATAAGTAAATTTAATTTATCTAATAATTATGTTAAGCTTAACCAAACAAGCTCGTGTTAATTTAATATAATATCTGAAACCTATCTTGGAAACATTGAGGCTCTTCATAAATTATTCACGTGTTTGATTAAACAATTTATTCTATTAATCTGGTCATCTTATATATTGTTGATTGTTTGTCTAATTGAAGTAGATTATTTCAGTAGTTATATAATATTACAATAATTTTCTTATATCATGTGACGCTCCTCCAGTGGATTAGTATTGATTAAGTTATACCAAACTTAAGGAAATAAGATCAGAGATCCAATAAATACCAATACTTAAAAAATCTGATGAGCGCACATCGACCCATAATAGCTAAAGAGTCAAAGGATTGAATTGTGATCGAATCAACATTTAAATATATCTAATTAAGGTTCTTAATTTACTCAATACTTTTTCATTCATCTCTCACATTAAAAACCTAGATCGTCATCCAAGTCATCAATTTCGTTTGAAGCAGCATAATTGAAATAAATGAAATGATCGGAAAATTTGTTTCATGTATTATGACAGGTGAATTATTAAACATGGGTACAAGATCTCACTTTCGCGTCATTTGAGTATCCAATTTGATAAATTAAAGAAAATAAAACAAAAAAATTAAAGGTGAATTGGTCGATTTTTATAGTGAAGTAACTATTCCTAAGTTTTTCTTCTTTTTTACGGATTCTAACCATCCATTTTTTTTTAAAAGAAAATCATCATTGAACTTCAAATGGTTCTTGAATTTTTCAATCAAACCAACTAATTTAATAATGTGCACATCTTCTAACATTTATAATAAATACACACTTAAAAAATCCCATATTTTTCTACCTTTAGGTGACAAGAGATCTTGAAAACAATTTTTTGAGGAAATCTTTAGAGCCTCGTTGAAACATAATAGTCCCACCATGATTTTCTTAACCCTAAAAATATACTTTTTTAAAATAAAAAAAAAGGGTAAAAAAAATTGTTATTGTCCGCCATCATTAGACAGGAGAAAATGAAACCTTCCACCTAAGTTCAAAGTAAAAGGCAAGAAAAAACTATTAACTTTCTATATGTATACATCCATACGTCAAATTAGTTGCCAACCTATGCACTTTTGGAGAAAAAGTTGTGAAACACATTGATGATGTTTGGTCGGCCATGATTTCCATTAGTCATTAGTCAAAATAACTCGTAAGTATAACTAATTAAGGATGGTAAACTTCTATATTATTTCTAAGTTAGATAAGTCATATTTACCTTATGTTGTGATTTTTGGCGGTTTCAGAATCAAGCGAAAGATTTGAGTTAAATTTCATCACCATTCATTTATTAAAAATTGTGCATATATTAACTATGATAAGAAAAAGGGGCACGATAATATATATATATATTTATTTATTTATTTATTTATCAGGAATGATTTTTTAAGCACCAATGACATAGCACAATATTTAATTTGTGAATCATTAATTACATGAGACCGACCATTAACTTATTCACCAATTAAATGTTGTGTCATATCACTAGTGCTTAACATAGACTAAGCACGAGTGTTTAGGAGGTCATTTCCGATGTATCTATATATATTGATCAATTAAGTTTCTCAAAATCAGCTTGAGTTTAAAACTTGATTAAAGAAAAAACAAAATTCAAATTATTCTAAATATGATTTGATTTCATTTAATTAGTGTAAAAAAATGTTTTCAAATATTATATGTATTATAATCACTATTTGTCTGAATAACTTAATACTTTAATAAATGAAATCATATTACAAATAAATATCTTTAGTTAAATTACAATTGTGAAGGAATTTGATTAATTCTCCAAAATCCAAAAGAAAAAAACGATATTATTATTATAGAAAAAATTTTGGTTTGTTGCAGTCGACATGATGGCCTTATAAGGCACTTTGCAGAAGGAAAATGGGGATTCTGCACACGCATGTAACTTTAATTTTGATAAGTCCTGAATCAATGGATGTATTATCCACTGAAATGCACATTTTATCATTGCACAAGGTAAAAGCTTTGTATGTTGCTCGTTCCACGAAAAAGTGCACAACTTTTCAATTTTCAAACTCTCCCATATCCCTATCCCTCGTTTTAAGAGTTCAAATTTATATTACTTTATAATTGATAAATATTGTCTAATGTGTTTATAGATCCAAAAAATAACTTAATACTTTATTAAATGAAATCATATTACAAATAAATATCTTTAGTTCAATTACAATTGTGAAGGAATTTGATTAATTCTCCAAAATCCAAAAGAAAAAAACGATATTATTATTATAGAAAAAATTTTGGTTTGTTGCAGTCGACATGATGGCCTTATAAGGCACTTTGCAGAAGGAAAATGGGGATTCTGCACACGCATGTAACTTTAATTTTGATAAGTCCTGAATCAATGGATGTATTATCCACTGAAATGCACATTTTATCATTGCACAAGGTAAAAGCTTTGTATGTTGCTCGTTCCACGAAAAAGTGCACAACTTTTCAATTTTCAAACTCTCCCATATCCCTATCCCTCGTTTTAAGAGTTCAAATTTATATTACTTTATAATTGATAAATATTGTCTAATGTGTTTATAGATCCACAAGATCTTACACGACTGATTTTTGGATTAGCAGTAATCGTTAGTTGCTATCTACCCCTAAAGAATCTGCATCTAAAGTTGCCGTTAACTTTGACTTCATGGACGAGCCATATATAGTAATCACCATTAAGTCACATGTATCCATGAAGGTCCTCCAAAAAAGGATTCCTTTAATAAATTGCGAGCAATCCGAGTAGAACTTGTCCTTATAGTCCACTTGTGATGGGAGAATGTTTAACGTGCTTATAATTAAACCCACAAAGGCAAGCCTTCTCACATTATAAGCTACTCCTTTTAAAATCTGCATCCACCTATGAACCATTTCAGTCAAGTAACTCTATAAAACATTCTTGTATGAAAATTTTTAGTCATCTTCAAGTCGCTTCTCATGTATAATAAGGGTTCTCCAAATTGGGATGCCTACTCTGATAAAATTGTTATATGAGCATTAGTTCACATAGAAATCATCCTTAAACTAACTTCCAAAGAGAGAATACTTATCGCGGTTATAAACTTATAAATAAGCTTTTCTCAAGCAATATAGAATTTAAAAGTAATAGTTACAACCTGGCCCATCCTCTTATTTTCATTTTTACTTTTATAAATGGGAGTAGTACTGATGACATATAAGAAGTCTATTGTGAAATCA
>NW_019263136.1:0-17229 GCF_002742605.1 Olea europaea var. sylvestris
GCACGTTCTTTTGAAAAATGGCCGAAATCCCTCAGACGTCACGACGAAGTAGTGAATTCAATCCAAAAGGGTCGCTACATTTCTAAAAAGTACTTATGGCCGAAATGAACACCTCTTGCAAAAGTTACGCTCAATTCTTCGTACGCCGACTATCCGAGGGTTCCAAATATAGAAGTGCTCGTTCTATCGAAAAATGGCCGAAATCCGTCATACGTCACGATGAAGTCGTGAGTTCAATCCAAAAGGGTCGCTAGATTTCCAAAAAGTACTGAAGGGCCCGAAATGGACACCGCTTGCAAAAGTTACGCTCAATTCTTCGTACGCCGACTATCCGAGCGTTCGGTTCCAAATATAGAAGTGCTCGTTCTATCGAAAAATGGCCGAAATCCGTCATACGTCACGATGAAGTCGTGAGTTCAATCCAAAAGGGTCGCTAGATTTCCAAAAAGTACTGAAGGGCCCGAAATGGACACCGCTTGCAAAAGTTACGCTCAATTCTTCGTACGCCGACTATCCGAGCGTTCGGTTCCAAATATAGAAGTGCTCGTTCTATCGAAAAATGGCCGAAATCCGTCATACGTCACGATGAAGTCGTGAGTTCAATCCAAAAGGGTCGCTAGATTTCCAAAAAGTACTTATGGCCGAAACGAACACCTCTTGCAAAAGTTACGCTCAATTATTCGTACGGCGACTATCCGAGCGTTCAAAATATAGAAGTGCTCGTTCTTTCGAAAAATGGTCGAAATTCCTCAGACGTCACAATGAAGTAGTGATTTCAATCCAAAAGGATCGCTACATTTCCAAAAAGTACTGATGGGCCCGAAATGGACACCGCTTGCAAAAGTTACGATCAATTCTTCGTACGCCGACTATCCGAGCCTTCCAAATATAGAAGTGCTCGTTCTTTCAAAAAATGGCCGAAATCCCTCAGACGTCACGACGAAGTTGTGAGTACAATCTAAAAGGGTCGCTACATTTCCAAAAATTACTTATGGGCCCAAAACGGACACCGTGTGCAAAAGTTACGCTCAATTCTTCGTACGCCGACTATCCGAGTGTTCCAAATATAGAAGTGCTAGTTCTTTTGAAAAATGGCTGAAATCCCTCAGACGTCACGACGAAGTGGTGAGTTTAATCCAAAAGGGTCGCTAGATTTCCAAAAAGTACTTATGGGCCCAAAACGGACACCGTGTGCAAAAGTTACGGTCAATTCTTCGTACGCGGACTATCCGAGCCTTCCAAATATAGAGGTGCTCGTTCTTTCGAAAAATGGCCGAAATCCCTCCTATGTCACGACAAAGTTGTGAGTTCAATCCAAAAGGGGCGCTACATTTACAAAAAGTACTTAAGGGGCCAAAACGGACATCGTGTGCAAAAGGTACGCTCAATTCTTCGTACGCGGACTATCCGAGCCTTCCAAATATAGAGGTGCTCGTTCTTTCGAAAAATGGCCGAAATCCCTCCTATGTCACGACAAAGTTGTGAGTTCAATCCAAAAGGGGCGCTACATTTACAAAAAGTACTTAAGGGGCCAAAACGGACATCGTGTGCAAAAGGTACGCTCAATTCTTCGTACGCGGACTATCCGAGCCTTCCAAATATAGAGGTGCTCGTTCTTTCGAAAAATGGCCGAAATCCCTCAGACGTCACGACGAAGTAGAGATTTCAATCCAAAAGGGTCGCTACATTTCCAAAAAGTACTGATGGGCCGAAAATGGACACCCCTTGCAAAAGTTACGATTAATTCTTCGTACGCGGACTATCCGAGCCTTCCAAATATAGAAGTGCTCGTTCTTTCGAAAAATGGCCGAAATCCCTCAGACGTCACGACGAAGTTGTGAGCTCAATCCAAAAGGGTCGCTACATTTCCAAAAAGTACTTATGGGCCCAAAACGGACAGCGTGTGCAAAAGTTACGCTCAATTCTTCGTACGCCGACTATCCGAGGGTTCCAAATATAGAAGTGCTCGTTCTATCGAAAAATGGCCGAAATCCCTCAGACGTCACGACGAAGTTGTGAGTTCAATCCAAAAGGTTCGTTACATTTACGAAAAGTACTTATGGGGTCAAAACGGACACCGTGTGCAAAAGTTACGCTCAATTCTTCGTACGCCGACTACCCGAGCGTTCCAAATATAGAAGTGCTAGTTCTTTCGAAAAATGGCCGAAATCTCTCAAACGTCACCACGGAGTCGTGAGTTCAATCCAAAAGGGTCGCTAGATTTCCAAAACGTACTTATGGGCCCAAAACGGACACCGTGTGCAAAAGTTACGCTCAATTCTTCGTACGCCGACTATCCGAGCGTTCCAAATATAGAAGTGCTCGTTCTATCGAAAAATGGCCGAAATCCCTCAGACGTCACGACGAAGTTGTGAGTTCAATCCAAAAGGTTCGCTACATTTACAAAAAGTACTTATGGGGCCAAAACGGACATCGTGTGCAAAAGGTACGCTCAATTCTTCGTACGCCGACTATCCAAGCCTTCCAAACATAAAATTGCTCATTCTTACGAAAAATGGCCGAAATTCGTCATACGTCACGACGAAGTGGTGAGCTCAATCCAAAAGGGTCGCTAGATTTCCAAAAAGTACTTATGGGCCCAAAACGGACACCGTTTGTAAAAGTTACGCTCAATTCTTCGTACGATGACTATCCGAGCGTGCCAAATATAGAAGTGCACGTTCTTTTGAAAAATGGCCGAAATCCCTCAGACGTCACGACGAAGTCGTGAGTTCAATCCAAATCGGTCGCTACATTTCCAAAAAGTACCTATGGGCCTAAAACGGACACCGTGTGCAAAAGTTACGCTCAAGTCTTCTTACGTCGACTCTCCAAGCATTCCAAATATGCAAGTGCTCATTCTTTCGAAAAATGGCCGAAATCCCTCAGACGTCACGACGAAGTCGTGAGTTCAATCCAAATCGGTCGCTACATTTCCAAAAAGTACTTATGGCCGAAACGAACACCTCTTGCAAAAGTTACGCTCAATTCTTCGTACGTCGACTATCCGAGCCTTCCAAATATAGAAGTGCTCGTTCTTTCGAAAAATGGCCGAAATCCATCATACGTCACGACGAAGACGTGAGTTCAATCCAAAAGGGTCGCTACATTTCCAAAAAGTACTTATGGGCCCAAAACGGACACCGTGTGCAAAAGTTACGCTCAAGTCTTCTTACGTCGACTCTCCAAGCATTCCAAATATGCAAGTGCTCGTTGTTTCGAAAAATGGCCAAAATCTTCGTACGCCGACTATCCGAGCCTTCCAAATATAGAAGTGCTCGTTCTATCGAAAAATGGCCGAAATCCCTCAGACGTCACGACGAAGTTGTGAGTTCAATCCAAAAGGTTCGTTACATTTACCAAAAGTACTTATGGGGTCAAAACGGACACCGTGTGCAAAAGTTACGCTCAATTCTTCGTACGCCGAATATCCGAGCGTTCCAAATATAGAAGTGCTAGTTCTTTCGAAAAATGGCCGAAATCTCTAAGACGTCACGACGGAGTCGTGAGTTCAATCCAAAAGGGTCGCTAGATTTCCAAAAAGTACTTATGGGCCCAAAATGGACACCGTGTGTAAAAGTTACGCTCAATTCTTCCTACGCCGGCTCTCCAAGCGTTCCAAATATGCAAGTGCTCGTTCTTTCGAAAAATGGCCGAAATCTCTAAGACGTCACGACGAAGTTGTGAGTTCAATCCAAAAGGTTCGCTACATTTACAAAAAGTACTTATGGGTCCAAAACGGACATCGTGTGCAAAAGGTACGCTCAATTCTTCGTACGCCGACTATCCAAGCCTTCGAAACATAAAATTGCTCATTCTTTCGAAAAATGGCCGAAATCCATCATACGTCACGACGAAGTGGTGAGTTCAATCCAAAAGGGTCGCTACATTTCCGAAAAGTACTTATGGGCCCAAAGCGGACACCGTGTGCAAAAGTTACGCTCAATTCTGCGTACGCCGACTATCCGAGGGTTCCAAATATAGAAGTGCTCGTTCTTTCGAAAAATGGCCGAAATCCGTCATACGTCATGACGAAGTCGTGAGTTCAATCCAAAAGGGTCGCTACATTTCCGAAAAGTACTTATGGGCCCAAAACGGACACCGTGTGCAAAAGTTACGCTCAATTCTTCGTACGCCGACTATCCGAGGGTTCCAAATATAGAAGTGCTCGTTATATCGAAAAATGGCCGAAATCCCTCAGACGTCACGACGAAGTTGTGAGTTCAATCCAAAAGGGTCGCTAGATTTCCAAAAAGTACTTATGGGCCCAAAACGGACACCGTGTGCAAAAGTTACGCTCAATTCTTCGTACGGCGACTATCCGAGCGTTCCAAATATTGAAGTGCACGTTCTTCTGAAAAATGGCCGAAATCCCTCAGACGTCACGATGAAGTAGTGAATTCAATCCAAAAGGGTCGCTACATTTCCAAAAAGTACTTATGGCCGAAACGAACACTTCTTGGAAAAGTTATGCTCAATTCTTCGTACGGCGACTATCCGAGCGTTCCAAATATTGAAGTGCACGTTCTTTTGAAAAATGTCCGAAATCCCTCAGACGTCACGACGAAGTAGTGAATTCAATCCAAAAGGGTCGCTACATTTCCAAAAAGTACTTATGGCCGAAACGAACACTTCTTGGAAAAGTTACGCTCAATTCTTCGTACGGCGACTATCCGAGCGTTCCAAATATAGAAGTGCTCGTTCTTTCGAAAAATGGTCAAAATTCCTCAGACGTCCCGACGAAGTAGTGATTTAAATCCAAAAGGGTCGCTAGATTTCCAAAAAGTACTTATGGGCCCAAAACGGACACCGTGTGCAAAAGTTACGCTCAATTCTTCGTACGCTGACGATCCAAGCCTTGCAAACATAAAACTGCTCATTCTTTCCAAAAATGGCCAAAATCCCTCATACGTCATGAAGAAGTGGTGAGTTCAATCCAAAAGGGACACTACATTTCCAAAAAGTACTTATGGGCCCGAAACGGACACCTCTTGCAAAAGTTACGCTCAATTCATCGTACGCCGACAATCCGAGTGTTCCAAATATAGAAGTGCTCGTTCTATCGAAAAATGGCCGAAATCACTCAAACGTCACGGCGAAGTAGTGAGTTCAATCCAAAAGGGTCGCTAAATTTCCAAAAAGTACTTATGGGCCCAAAACGGACACCGTGTGCAAAAGTTACGCCCAATTCTTCGTACGGCGACTATCCGAGCGTTCCAAATATAGAAGTGCTCGTTCTTTCAAAAAATGGTCGAAATTTCTCAGACTTCACGACGAAGTAGTGTGTTCAATCCAAAAAGGTCGCTACATTTCCAAAAAGTACTGATGGGCCCGAAATGGACACCCCTTGCAAAAGTTACGATCAATTCTTCGTACGCCGACTATCCGAGCCTTCCAAATATAGAAGTGCTCGTTCTTTCGAAAAATGGCCGAAATCCCTCAGACGTCAGGACGAAGTTGTGAGTTCAATCCAAAAGGGTCGCTACACTTCCAAAAAGTACTTATGCGCCCGAAACGGACACCGTGTGCAAAAGTTACGATCAATTCTTCGTACGGCGACTATCCGAGCGTTCCAAGTATAGAAGTGCACGTTCTTTTGAAAAATGGCCGAAATCCCTCAGACGTCACGACGAAGTAGTGAATTCAATCCAAAAGGGTCGCTACATTTCGAAAAAGTACTTATGGGCCCAAAATCGACACCGTGTGCAAAAGTTACGCTCAATTCTTCGTACGCCGACTATCCGAGCGTTCCAAATATAGAAGTGCTCGTTCTTTCGAAAAATGGCCGAAATCCCTCAGACGTCACGACGAAGTCGTGAGTTCAATCCAAAAGGGTCGCTACATTTCGAAAAAGTACTTATGGGCCCAAAATCGACACCGTGTGCAAAAGTTACGCTCAATTCTTCGTACGCCGACTATCCGAGCGTTCCAAATATAGAAGTGCTCGTTCTTTCGAAAAATGGCCGAAATCCCTCAGACGTCACGACGAAGTCGTGAGTTCAATCCAAAAGGGTCGCTACATTTCGAAAAAGTACTTATGGGCCCAAAATCGACACCGTGTGCAAAAGTTACGCTCAATTCTTCGTACGCCGACTATCCGAGCGTTCCAAATATAGAAGTGCTCGTTCTTTCGAAAAATGGCCGAAATCCCTCAGACGTCACGACGAAGTCGTGAGTTCAATCCAAAAGGGTCGCTACATTTCCAAAAAGTACTTATGGGCCCAAAACGGACACCGTGTGCAAAAGTTACGCTCAATTCTTCATACGCCAACGATCCAAGCCTTCCAAACATAAAACTGCCCATTCTTTCCAAAAATGGCCAAAATCCCTCATACGTCAAGACGAAGTGGTGAGTTCAATCCAAAAGGGTCGCTACATTTCCAAAAAGTACTGATGGGCCCGAAATGGACACCCCTTGCAAAAGTTACGATCAATTCTTCGTACGCCGACTATCCGAGCCTTCCAAATATAGAAGTGCTCGTTCGTTCGAAAAATGGCCGAAATCCGTCAGACGTCATGACGAAGTTGTGAGTTCAATCCAAAAGGGTCGCTACATTTCCAAAAAGTACTTATGGGCCCAAAACGGACACCGTGTGCAAAAGTTACGCTCAATTCTTCGTACGCTGACTATCCGAGCGTTTCAAATATAGAAGTGCTCGTTCTGTCGAAAAATGGCCGAAATCCCTCATACGTCACAACGAAGTGGCGAGTTCAATCCAAAAGGGTCGCTACATTTCCAAAAAGTACTTATGGCCGAAACAAACACCTCTTGCAAAAGTTACGCTCAATTCTTCGTACGGCGACTATCCGAGCGTTCCAAATATAGAAGTGCTCGTTCCTTCGAAAAATGGTCGAAATTCCTCAGACATCACGACGAAGTAGAGATTTCAATCCAAAAGGGTCGCTACATTTCCAAAAAGTACTAATGGGCCCGAAATGGACACCCCTTGCAAAAGTTACGATCAATTCTTCGTACGCCGACTATCCGAGCGTTCCAAATATAGAAGTGCTCGTTCTTTCAAAAAATGGTCGAAATCCCTCAGACGTCACGACGAAGTTGTGAGTTCAATCCAAAAGGGTCGCTACATTTCCAAAAAGTACTTATGGGCCCAAAACGGACACCGTGTGCAAAAGTTACGCTCAATTCTTCGTACGCCGACTATCCGAGCATTCCAAATATAGAAGTGCTCGTTCTATGGAAAAATGGCCAAAATCCATCAGACGTCACGACGAAGTAGTGATTTCAATCCAAAAGGGTCGCTACATTTCCAAAAAGTACTGATGGGCCGAAATGGACACCCCTTTTGCAAAAGTTACGATCAATTCTTCGTACGCCGACTATCCGAGCCTTCCAAATATAGAAGTGCTCGTTCTTTCGAAAAATGGCCGAAATCCATCAGACGTCACGACGAAGTTGTGAGTTCAATCCAAAAGGGTCGCTACATTTCCAAAAAGTACTTATGGGCCCAAAACGGACACCATGTGCAAAAGTTACGCTCAATTCTTCGTACGCTGACTATCCGAGCGTTTCAAATATAGAAGTGCTAGTTCTTTCTAAAAATAGCCGAAATCTCTCAGACGTCACGACGAAGTAGTGAATTCAATCCAACAGGGTCGCTACATTTCCAAAAAGTACTTATGGCCGAAACGAACACCTCTTGGAAAAGTTACGCTCAATTCTTCGTACGGCGACTATCCGAGCGTTCCAAATATGGAAGTTCTCGTTCTTTCGAAAAATGGTCGAAATTCCTCAGACGTCACGACGAAGTAGTGATTTCAATCCAAAAGGGTCGCTACATTTCCAAAAAGTACTGATGGGCCCGAAATGGACACCCCTTGCAAAAGTTACGATCAATTCTTCGTACGCCGACTATCCGAGCCTTCCAAATATAGAAGTGTTCGTTCTTTCGAAAAATGGCCGAAATCCATCAGACGTCACGATGAAGTTGTGAGTTCAATCCAAAAGGGTCGCTACATTTCCAAAAAGTACTTATGGGCCCAAAACGGACACCGTGTGCAAAAGTTACACTCAATTCTTCGTACGGCGACTATCCGAGCTTTCCAAATATAGAAGTGCACGTTCTTTTGAAAAATGGCCGAAATCTCTCCGACGTCACGACGAAGTAGTGAATTCAATCCAAAAGGGTCGCTACATTTCCAAAAAGTACTTATGGCCGAAACGAACACCTCTTGCAAAAGTTACGCTCAATTCTTCGTACGGCGACTATCCGAGCGTTCCAACTACAGAAGTGCTCGTTCTTTCAAAAAGTGGTCGAAATTCCTCAGACGTCACGACGAAGTAGTGATTTCAATCCAAAAGGGTCGCTACATTTCCAAAAAGTACTGATGGGCCCGAAATGGACACCCCTTGCAAAAGTTACGCTCAATTCTTCGTACGGCGACTATCCGAGCGTTCTAAATATAGAAGTGCACGTTCTTTTGAAAAATGGCCGAAATCCCTCAGACGTCACGACGAAGTTGTGAGTTCAATCCAAAAGGGTCGCTACATTTCCAAAAAGTACTTATGGGCACAAAACGGACACCGTGTGCAAAAGTTACACTCAATTCTTCGTACGTCGACTATCCGAGCGTTCTAAATATAGAAGTGCACGTTCTTTTGAAAAATGGCCGAAATCCCTCAGACGTCACGACGAAGTAGTGAATTCAATCCAAAAGGGTCTCTTCATTTCCAAAAAGTACTTATGGCCGAAACGAACACCTCTTGCAAAAGTTACGCTCAATTTTTCGTACGCCGACTACCCTAGCGTTCCAAATATAGAAGTCCTCGTTCTATCGAAAACTGGCCAAAATCACTCAGACGTCACGACGAAGTAGTGAGTTCAATCCAAAAGGGTCGCTACACTTCCAAAAAGTACTTATGGGCCCAAAATGGACACCGTGTGCAAAAGTTACGCTCAATTCTTCGTACGGCGACTATCCGAGCGCTCCAAATATGGAAGTGCACGTTCTTTTGAAAAATGGCCGAAATCCCTCAGACGTCACGACGAAGTAGTGAATTCAATCCAAAAGGGTCGCTACATTTCCAAAAAGTACTTAGGGCCGAAACGAACACCTTTTGCAAAAGTTACGCTCAATTCTTCGTACGCCGACTACCAAAGCGTTCCAAATATAGAAGTCCTCGTTCTATCGAAAAATGGCCAAAATCACTCAGTCGTCACGACGAAGTAGTGAGTTCAATCCAAATGGGTCGCTACACTTCCAAAAAGTACTTATGGGCCCAAAACGGACATCGTGTGCAAAAGTTACGCTCAATTCTTCGTACGCCGACTATCCGAGCGTTCCAAATATAGAAGTGCTCGTTCTATGGAAAAATGGCCGAAATCCATCAGACGTCACAACGAAGTGGTGAGTTCAATCCAAAAGGGTCGCTACATTTCCAAAAAGTACTTATGGGCCCAAAACGGACACCGTGTGCAAAAGTTACGCTCAATTCTTCGTACGCGGACGATCCAAGCCTTCCAAACATAAAACTGCTCATTCTTTCCAAAAATGGCCAAAATCCCTCATACGTCATGACGAAGTGGCGAGTTCAATCCAAAAGTGTCGCTACATTTCCAAAAAGTACTTATGGGCCCGAAACGGACACCTCTTGCAAAAGTTACGCTCAATTCTTCGTACGCCGACTATCCGAGCGTTCCAAATATAGAAGTGCTCGTTCTTTCGAAAAATGGCCGAAATCCCTCAGACGTCACGACGAAGTTGTGAGTTCAATACAAAAGGGTCGCTACATTTCCAAAAAGTACTTATGGGCCCAAAACGGACACCGTGTGCAAAAGTTACGCTCAATTCTTCGTACGCCGGCTATCCGAGCGTTCCAAATATAGAAGTGCTAGTTCTTTCGAAAAATGGCCGAAATCCCTCAGACCTCACAATGAAGTCGTGAGTTCAATCCAAAAGGGTCGCTGGATTTCCAAAAAGTACTAATGGGCCCAAAACGGACACTTCTTGCAAAAGTTACGCTCAATTCTTCGTACGCCGACTATCCGAGCGTTCCGAATATAGAAGTCCTCGTTCTATCGAAAAATGGCCGAAATCCATCAGACGTCACGACGAAGTGGTGAGTTCAATCCAAAAGGGTCGCTACATTACCAAAAAGTACTTATGGGCCCGAAACGGACACCTCTTGCCAAAGTTACGCTCAATTCTTCGTACGGCGACTATCTGAGCGTTCCAAATATAGAAGTACACGTTCTTTTGAAAAATGGCCGAAATCCGTCAGACGTCACGACGAAGTAGTGAATTCAATCCAACAGGGTCGCTACATTTCCAAAAAGTACTTACGGGCCCAAAACGTACACCGTGTGCAAAAGTTACGCTCAATTCTTCGTACGGCGACTATCCGAGCGTTCCAAATATGGAAGTGCTCGTTCTTTCGAAAAATGGTCGAAATTCCTCAGACGTCACGACGAAGTAGTGATTTTAATACAAAAGGGTCGCTACATTTCCAAAAAGTACTGATGGGCCCGAAATGGACACCCCTTGCAAAAGTTACGATCAATTTTTCGTACGCCGACTATCCGAGCCTTCCAAATATAGAAGTGCTCGTTCTTTCGAAAAATGGCCGAAATCCGTCAGACGTCACGACGAAGTAGTGAGTTCAATCCAAAAGGGTCGCTACAATTCCAAAAAGTACTTATGGGCCCAAAACGGACACCGTGTGCAAAAGTTACGCTCAATTCTTCGTACGCCGACTATCCGAGCGTTCCAAATATAGAAGTGCTCGTTCTATGGAAAAATTGCCGAAATCCATCAGACGTCACGACGAAGTGGTGAGTTCAATCCAAAAGGGTCGCTACATTTCCAAAAAGTACTTATGGGCCCAAAACGGACACCGTGTGCAAAAGTTACGCTCAATTCTTCGTACGCCGACGATCCAAGCCTTCCAAACATAAAACTGCTCATTCTTTCCAAAAATGGCCAAAATCCCTCATACGTCATGACGAAGTGGTGAGTTCAATCCAAAAGGGTCGCTACATTTCCAAAAAGTACTTATGGGCCCGAAACGGACACCTCTTGCAAAAGTTACGCTCAATTCTTCGTACGCTGACTATTCGAGCGTTCCAAATGTAGAAGTCCTCGTTCTATCGAAAAGTGGTCGAAATCCCTCAGACGTCACGACGAAGTGGTGAGTTCAATCCAAAAGGGTCGCTACATTTCCAAAAAGTACTTATGGGCCCGAAACGGACACCGTGTGCAAAAGTTACGCTCAATTCTTCGTACGACGACTATCCGAGCGTTCCAAATATAGAAGTGCTCGTTCTTTCGAAAAATGGTCGAAATTCCTCAGAAGTCACGACGAAGTAGTGAATTCAATCCAACAGGGTCGCTACATTTCCAAAATGTACTTATGGCCGAAACGAACACCTCTTGCAAAAGTTACGCTCAATTCTTCGTACGGCGACTATCCGAGCGTTCCAAATATGGAAGTGCTCGTTCTTTCGAAAAATGGTCGAAATTCCTCAGAAGTCACGACGAAGTAGTGATTTCAATACAAAAGGGTCGTTACATTTCCAAAAAGTACTGATGGGCCCGAAATGAACACCCCTTGCAAAAGTTACGATCAATTCTTCGTACGCCGACTATCCGAGCCTTCCAAATATAGAAGTGCTCGTTCTTTTGAAAAATAGCCGAAATCCGTCAGACGTCACGATGAAGTAGTGAGTTCAATCCAAAAGGGTCGCTACAATTCCAAAAAGTACTTATGGGCCCAAAACGGACACCGTGTGCAAAAGTTACGCTCAATTCTTCGTACGCCGACTATCCGAGCGTTCCAAATATAGAAGTCCTCGTTCTATCGAAAAATGGCCGAAATCCCTCAGACGTCACGACGAAGTAGTGAGTTCAATCCAAAACGGTCGCTACATTTCCAAAAAGTACTTATGGGCTCGAACCTCTTGCAAAAGTTACGCTCAATTCTTCGTACGCCGACTATCCGAGCGTTCCAAATATAGAAGTCCTCGTTCTATCAAAAAATGGCCAAAATCACTCAGACGTCACGACGAAGTAGTGAGTTCAATCCAAAAGGGTCGCTACAATTCCAAAAAGTACTTATGGGCCCAAAACGGACACCGTGAACAAAAGTTACGCTCAATTCTTCGTACGTCGACTATTCGAGCGTTCCAAATATAGAAGTCCTCGTTCTATCGAAAAATGGCCAAAATCACTCAGACGTCACGATGAAGTAGTGAGTTCAATCCAAACGGTCGCTGCATTTCCAAAACGTACTTATGGGCCCAAAACGGACACCGTGAACAAAAGTTACGCTCAATTCTTCGTACGTCGACTATTCGAGCGTTCCAAATATAGAAGTCCTCGTTCTATCGAAAAATGGCCAAAATCACTCAGACGTCACGATGAAGTAGTGAGTTCAATCCAAACGGTCGCTGCATTTCCAAAACGTACTTATGGGCCCAAAACGGACACCGTGAACAAAAGTTACGCTCAATTCTTCGTACGTCGACTATTCGAGCGTTCCAAATATAGAAGTCCTCGTTCTATCGAAAAATGGCCAAAATCACTCAGACGTCACGATGAAGTAGTGAGTTCAATCCAAACGGTCGCTGCATTTCCAAAACGTACTTATGGGCCCAAAACGGACACCGTGTGCAAAAGTTACGCTCAATTCTTCGTACGCCGACTATTCGAGCGTTCCAAATATAGAAGTCCTCTTTCTATCAAAAAATGGCTGAAATCACTCAGACGTCACGACGAAGTAGTGAGTTCAATCCAAAAGGGTCGCAACATTTCCAAAAAGTACTTATGGGCCCAAAACGGACACCGTGTGCAAAAGTCACGCTCAATTCTTCGTACGCCGACTATTCGAGCGTTCCAACTATAGAAGTCCTCGTTCTATCGAAAAATGGCCGAAATCCCTCAGACGTCACGACGAAGTGGTGAGTTCAATCCGAAACCGTCGCTACATTTCCAAAAAGTACTTACGGGCCCAAAACGGACACCGTGTGCAAAAGTCACGCTCAATTCTTCGTACGCCGACTATTCGAGCGTTCCAACTATAGAAGTCCTCGTTCTATCGAAAAATGGCCGAAATCCCTCAGACGTCACGACGAAGTGGTGAGTTCAATCCGAAACCGTCGCTACATTTCCAAAAAGTACTTACGGGCCCAAAACGGACACCGTGTGCAAAAGTCACGCTCAATTCTTCGTACGCCGACTATTCGAGCGTTCCAACTATAGAAGTCCTCGTTCTATCGAAAAATGGCCGAAATCCCTCAGACGTCACGACGAAGTGGTGAGTTCAATCCGAAACCGTCGCTACATTTCCAAAAAGTACTTACGGGCCCAAAACGGACACCGTGTGCAAAAGTCACGCTCAATTCTTCGTACGCCGACTATTCGAGCGTTCCAACTATAGAAGTCCTCGTTCTATCGAAAAATGGCCGAAATCCCTCAGACGTCACGACGAAGTGGTGAGTTCAATCCGAAACCGTCGCTACATTTCCAAAAAGTACTTACGGGCCCAAAACGGACACCGTGTGCAAAAGTCACGCTCAATTCTTCGTACGCCGACTATTCGAGCGTTCCAACTATAGAAGTCCTCGTTCTATCGAAAAATGGCCGAAATCCCTCAGACGTCACGACGAAGTGGTGAGTTCAATCCGAAACCGTCGCTACATTTCCAAAAAGTACTTACGGGCCCAAAACGGACACCGTGTGCAAAAGTCACGCTCAATTCTTCGTACGCCGACTATTCGAGCGTTCCAACTATAGAAGTCCTCGTTCTATCGAAAAATGGCCGAAATCCCTCAGACGTCACGACGAAGTGGTGAGTTCAATCCGAAACCGTCGCTACATTTCCAAAAAGTACTTACGGGCCCAAAACGGACACCGTGTGCAAAAGTCACGCTCAATTCTTCGTACGCCGACTATTCGAGCGTTCCAACTATAGAAGTCCTCGTTCTATCGAAAAATGGCCGAAATCCCTCAGACGTCACGACGAAGTGGTGAGTTCAATCCGAAACCGTCGCTACATTTCCAAAAAGTACTTACGGGCCCAAAACGGACACCGTGTGCAAAAGTCACGCTCAATTCTTCGTACGCCGACTATTCGAGCGTTCCAACTATAGAAGTCCTCGTTCTATCGAAAAATGGCCGAAATCCCTCAGACGTCACGACGAAGTGGTGAGTTCAATCCGAAACCGTCGCTACATTTCCAAAAAGTACTTACGGGCCCAAAACGGACACCGTGTGCAAAAGTCACGCTCAATTCTTCGTACGCCGACTATTCGAGCGTTCCAACTATAGAAGTCCTCGTTCTATCGAAAAATGGCCGAAATCCCTCAGACGTCACGACGAAGTGGTGAGTTCAATCCGAAACCGTCGCTACATTTCCAAAAAGTACTTACGGGCCCAAAACGGACACCGTGTGCAAAAGTCACGCTCAATTCTTCGTACGCCGACTATTCGAGCGTTCCAACTATAGAAGTCCTCGTTCTATCGAAAAATGGCCGAAATCCCTCAGACGTCACGACGAAGTGGTGAGTTCAATCCGAAACCGTCGCTACATTTCCAAAAAGTACTTACGGGCCCAAAACGGACACCGTGTGCAAAAGTCACGCTCAATTCTTCGTACGCCGACTATTCGAGCGTTCCAACTATAGAAGTCCTCGTTCTATCGAAAAATGGCCGAAATCCCTCAGACGTCACGACGAAGTGGTGAGTTCAATCCGAAACCGTCGCTACATTTCCAAAAAGTACTTACGGGCCCAAAACGGACACCGTGTGCAAAAGTCACGCTCAATTCTTCGTACGCCGACTATTCGAGCGTTCCAACTATAGAAGTCCTCGTTCTATCGAAAAATGGCCGAAATCCCTCAGACGTCACGACGAAGTGGTGAGTTCAATCCGAAACCGTCGCTACATTTCCAAAAAGTACTTACGGGCCCAAAACGGACACCGTGTGCAAAAGTCACGCTCAATTCTTCGTACGCCGACTATTCGAGCGTTCCAACTATAGAAGTCCTCGTTCTATCGAAAAATGGCCGAAATCCCTCAGACGTCACGACGAAGTGGTGAGTTCAATCCGAAACCGTCGCTACATTTCCAAAAAGTACTTACGGGCCCAAAACGGACACCGTGTGCAAAAGTCACGCTCAATTCTTCGTACGCCGACTATTCGAGCGTTCCAACTATAGAAGTCCTCGTTCTATCGAAAAATGGCCGAAATCCCTCAGACGTCACGACGAAGTGGTGAGTTCAATCCGAAACCGTCGCTACATTTCCAAAAAGTACTTACGGGCCCAAAACGGACACCGTGTGCAAAAGTCACGCTCAATTCTTCGTACGCCGACTATTCGAGCGTTCCAACTATAGAAGTCCTCGTTCTATCGAAAAATGGCCGAAATCCCTCAGACGTCACGACGAAGTGGTGAGTTCAATCCGAAACCGTCGCTACATTTCCAAAAAGTACTTACGGGCCCAAAACGGACACCGTGTGCAAAAGTCACGCTCAATTCTTCGTACGCCGACTATTCGAGCGTTCCAACTATAGAAGTCCTCGTTCTATCGAAAAATGGCCGAAATCCCTCAGACGTCACGACGAAGTGGTGAGTTCAATCCGAAACCGTCGCTACATTTCCAAAAAGTACTTACGGGCCCAAAACGGACACCGTGTGCAAAAGTCACGCTCAATTCTTCGTACGCCGACTATTCGAGCGTTCCAACTATAGAAGTCCTCGTTCTATCGAAAAATGGCCGAAATCCCTCAGACGTCACGACGAAGTGGTGAGTTCAATCCGAAACCGTCGCTACATTTCCAAAAAGTACTTACGGGCCCAAAACGGACACCGTGTGCAAAAGTCACGCTCAATTCTTCGTACGCCGACTATTCGAGCGTTCCAACTATAGAAGTCCTCGTTCTATCGAAAAATGGCCGAAATCCCTCAGACGTCACGACGAAGTGGTGAGTTCAATCCGAAACCGTCGCTACATTTCCAAAAAGTACTTACGGGCCCAAAACGGACACCGTGTGCAAAAGTCACGCTCAATTCTTCGTACGCCGACTATTCGAGCGTTCCAACTATAGAAGTCCTCGTTCTATCGAAAAATGGCCGAAATCCCTCAGACGTCACGACGAAGTGGTGAGTTCAATCCGAAACCGTCGCTACATTTCCAAAAAGTACTTACGGGCCCAAAACGGACACCGTGTGCAAAAGTCACGCTCAATTCTTCGTACGCCGACTATTCGAGCGTTCCAAATATAGAAGTCCTCGTTCTATCGAAAAATGGCCGAAATCACTCAGACATCACGACGAAGTAGTGAGTTCAATCCAAAAGGGTCGCTACATTTCCAAAAAGTACTTATGGGCACAAAACGGACACCGTGAGCAAAAGTTACACTCAATTCTTCGTACGGCGACTATCCGAGCGTTCCAAATATAGAAGTGCACGTTCTTTTGAAAAATGGCCGAAATCCCTCAGACGTCACGACGAAGTGGTGAGTTCAATCCAAAAGGGTCGCTACATTTCCAAAAAGTACTTATGGGCCCAAAACGGACACCGTGTGCAAAAGTCACGCTCAATTCTTCGTACGCCGACTATCCGAGCGTTCCAAATATAGAAGTCCTAGTTCTTTCGAAAACTGGCCGAAATCCCTCAGACGTCACGACGAAATGGTGAGTTCAATCCAAAAGGGTCGCTACATTTCCAAAAAGTACTTATGGGCCCAAAACGTACACCGTGTGCAAAAGTTACGCTCAATTCTTCGTACGCCGACTATCCGAGCGTTCCAAATATAAAAGTGCTCGTTCTATGGATAAATGGCCGAAATTCATCAGACGTCACGACGAAGGGGTGAGTTCAATCCAAAAGGGTCGCTACATTTCCAAAAAGTAATTATGGACCCAAAACGGACACCGTGTGCAAAAGTTACGCTCAATTCTTCGTACGCCGACTATTCGAGCGTTCCAAATATAGAAGTCCTCGTTCTATCGAAAAATGGCCAAAATCACTCAGACGTCACAACGAAGTAGTGAGTTCAATCCAAAAGGGTCGCTACACTTCCAAAAAGTACTTATGGGCCCAAAACGGACACCGTGTGCAAAAGTTACGCTCAATTCTTCGTACGGCGACTATCCGAGCGTTCCAAATATAGAAGTGCACGTTCTTTTGAAAAATGGCAGAAATCCCTCAGACGTCACGACGAAGTGGTGAGTTCAATCCAAAAGGGTCGCTACATTTCCAAAAAGTACT
>NW_019263136.1:17616-18478 GCF_002742605.1 Olea europaea var. sylvestris
AGCGTTCCAAATATAGAAGTCCTCGTTCTATCGAAAAATGGCCGAAATCACTCAGACGTCACGACGAAGTAGTGAGTTCAATCCAAAAGGGTCGCTACATTTCCAAAAAGTACTTATGGGCCCAAAACGGACACCGTGTGCAAAAGTTACGCTCAATTCTTCGTACGCCGACTATCCGAGCGTTCCAAATATAGAAGTGCAAGTTCTTTTGAAAAATGGCGAAAATCCCTCAGACGTCACGACGAAGTAGTGAATTCAATCCAAAAGGGTCGCTACATTTCCAAAAAGTACTTATGGCCGAAACGAACACCTCTTGCAAAAGTTACGCTCTATTCTTCGTACGCCGACTATCCGAGCGTTCCAAATATAGAAGTACTCGTTCTATGGAAAAATGGCCGAAATCCATCAGACGTCACGACGAAGTGGTGAGTTCAATCCAAAAGGGTCGCTACATTTCCAAAAACTACTTATGGGCCCAAAACGGACACCGTGAGCAAAAGTTACACTCAATTCTTCGTACGGCGACTATTCGAGCGTTCCAAATATAGATGTGCACGTTCTTTTGAAAAATGGCCGAAATCCCTTAGACGTCACGACGAAGTTGTGAGTTCAATCCAAAAGGGTCGCTACAATTCCAAAAAGTACTTATGGGCCCAAAACGGACACCGTGTGCAAAAGTTACGCTCAATTCTTCGTACGCCGACTATCTGAGCGTTCCAAATATAGAAGTGCTAGTTCTTTCGAAAACTGGCCGAAATCCCTCAGACATCACGACGAAATGGTGAGTTCAATCCAAAAGGGTCGCTACATTTCCAAAAATTACTTATGGGCCCAAAACGGACACCGTGTGCAAAAGTTACGC